>NW_006921894.1:2424060-2460766 GCF_000298275.1 Orycteropus afer afer | reverse complement strand
TTGTAAAAGATGGGATCCCGAAAAAGTAAAAATGAGCTTAGAGGTGCTGCTGGGTTGCCTGTAGGTTTCTCGTTCCAAAGGTAGGAATCTAGGTTACGTTTCTTCTTGTCTCAGTGGACAGCTGTTACTAAAGATAGTCTAGAATTTCAATGGCCCAAATGAGTCTCTATTTCACTAGATAAAATTCGTACTAGAAATAAAAGGATGGGAGACTTTACGGCAACCAAGAAAGAGCCAGGAATGGAGTACATCCTTTGGACTCAGGAGCCCTGCACTAGGAGCCTCCCAGATCCAGGAGACAGAGAAAGAGAGAGAGCTGTAACACTGGAGAGATGGAAAAAAGGAGCGGCAGAGAAATGGCAGAGGCAGAGGCAGAACCAGGAGATGGTATGGTAATCTTCCCTACCCACAAAGTGAGAAAGTTGAGTGCCTTTAGGCAGGAGGCTTACTGGTGGAGTGGGATGTCTCCAAGCACTTGTTGGTACAACTAGATTTGCCAAACCATGGAGCTAGAGCTAAGCGCCTTTAAGCTGAGGCTTACTGGTGGAGTACGGTGCCTCTGGGCACTTACGAACAGAGCTAAAAGAGCTTTGTGATACCTGATGGAGCAGGGCAGAGGCTGGCCTGGCTCTAGAGGCCCTTTGGAGGGCTGAGGACCAGAGAGAAGTATGCCTGCAGCAGGGCTGTGAAAAGGCTGTCCTGATCAAAAGAACTGTATCTTGAGTTGTTTCTGATCCTGAATTGTAAACCATTACTTGCCTAATAAACCTTATAATCATGAAAAAAAAGAAATAAATGTAATAAAATCTATAAAGCAAAATCAATGGGACTTATATAAGCAGAGTTTCATTCCTACGTCCCTCTTTCTGTCAAATTTGTACATAAGTTGGAAAAGATAAGTACAGTTCATATCTAACATCAGTCAAATGTTTACCTTTGTATATAGTGTACCTTTCTATGCATAAAAAACATTAAAGAACCACTTCCAAATACATTAAAACATCTTTAACATAAAACAGTAACAATGTTTTGATGCATGTCACAAAGTAGCGCCTGTTAGTTTTCACAACCATTGTATGTTGCCAGAAGCTTAGGCAACAAAGTTGGTGGCAAGCCTGCCCGTAGCCTTGTGCCCCTCTGGCAGAGGTGGCTGGGATCTTATCCTGCTCATGCCTGGACTCTCCCTCCCTGCCATCTCCAGGAGCTTTATTCCTAGCTTGTGCTGCACGGTATTAGGCCAGGTATATGGCTGAGGTAAGGATGGGGTGGGGCCAGCCATGGTCTGGGTGGGGTCACCACACTGTGTCTGACTAAAGACAGAGCTGAAGGGGCATCTGGCTGTGTGATGTAGAGTGAAACCAGGTCTGTGCCTCCAGCCTCCCACCTGGCCCAGTACCCTACCATCTCCAGATGGAGTCCACATCAGTTCTAGGGCCATGAGGGAGGCACTGTGCCGCTGCCTGCCCTGAGTGCCCACACACCACCATTGCCTTCTGGGCTCACTTTGAGGTGGGTGCTATAGGGTCTGATGCTAGGTGGATGCTGCTGC
Source organism: Orycteropus afer afer (assembly GCF_000298275.1). Taxonomy (NCBI): domain Eukaryota; kingdom Metazoa; phylum Chordata; class Mammalia; order Tubulidentata; family Orycteropodidae; genus Orycteropus; species Orycteropus afer. The sequence continues at coordinate 2,459,217 of NW_006921894.1, read as the reverse complement.
AGGATACCATTCTGCCCTTTCTTATGCACAGTCTCTGAGTCTGTACTCAAGGAAAAACATCAGGAGGCTGGTTCATAACTATGAGTTGGACATAAGTTAGATATTTGTAACCAAGGAACTGCCTGTATTTTCATTGATATTCAGAGTCTACAAAATGGCAAAGCAAGAATGAAATGATAACCCTAAAAAACTTCTTTGTCAAAAACCCAAATCTCTTTTTCAAAAACTGATCAAAGCTTTGCAATCTAAAATTTCCTCTACTCCTGACTTACATAATATAACTTTTCCTCACTCTTTTCTCTGTTACCTTCTCCCACACATAATTCTGCTTTAATTTTTCTTTATAAATTCCCTTTCTGTAAAGAGGAAGATATCCACAAATGTCTTTTAAAACACAACTCTCCTATGTCCCAAGTGTTGCTGTCAAAAACTACCTTCACTCCATGGACAAAGGCTGAATTAAGAGAGATTACAAAACAATTCCTAAGCCTCATGAGGAAATACAAAACTTTTACGTCAATTTAAATTTTCTATTGGGTTTTATGACCTAGGCTTAGCTGATCTGTATTAATTCATACACATGTTTCTGGGACCAAGGGAAGCTAGACGGGGGATAAAAGAGGCAAAATGGGAAAATTCTGATAAGAATATAAAAGATCCAAGCACCCTAGCCAATAAAGATGCTCCCCCAAAAAAGCTAGAGAAATTGTTCTAGATTTGTAAGATCCGACACCTATGATTTTTCTTCGAAAACTGATTGGTCAGTAATTCGATCTTGCAAACAAACAAAAAAGGTGAAATTGTTTGTGATTATAAAGACAGGTTAACTATATTATTTGAAACACACTCAGGCGAAGCCTTAACAGCCATGTTTGCAAATCTTTCAAAATCAGAACTCAGTTGCCTAATTAAAAAAAATAAAAATAAAATTTAAAAAATACAGTAGGAAGCGGCACCTTTAGATGAGTTCCTAAAACTTGCCAATCATTTTGAAGATACTTAAGGCAGAGAAAGAGGAAAAACTGATGGCACTGCAACTGCAGCAACTGCAAGGTCCTGAAGAAAACAGGTTTCCATTTCCATCCAATCTGGACCATCTGTTACACTTGATTTTTGGGGGAACTTCAAATGTTCCATTTACCAGCCAAACCTCCACTTGGGAAAAAGCAGTGTCTGTATTGTAAGCCATTTTGTTACTGAAAAAGAAATTGCCCTATACTGCACTTTAATCAAGGTCCCTGAGCTTCACTTAAACAGAAGCTACTTGATTTAGTAAGAAGGTATCTGAGGAAGAAAGGTACCAGATTCTCCTTACTACATTACATAACCAGGCAGAAACACAAAAGATAATAAGGACCCCTGTACTGCATTAGTCACCATCTCAACCCTGGAACCCTCATTTTCACATCAAGAGCATCCACAGAGTGAAAATAAATTCACAGTAGCGGGAGTTACAAGTGAAGCTAAGAAGGTCCCTTTATCTGAACTCGTTCCAATACAACTAGGCCCATTTTCAAAACAGCCATTAGGGGGACTTTTTGTTTGGCACCTGGATTTCATTTTTCCTCCCATGTGCTTTTCTCAAGCACTCTTCTTAAACTGGGTCTAAGAGGAATTGGATTAGGTTTAATAAAGAAATGGGTTCAGCCAAATCCAGGGGGTCTGGGTCTCTTCCATCTGGAACTTCGACAAGCTATTATGTTTGAACATTAACAAAAAACCTTTTTCTTTCTGTCAAAATGGGTAAACCTTACCAAAGACAAGTTGGAGTTGCAGCAGCCACTTTAGAAAACAGGATTCCCATCTGCCTTGTTTTGTACTGTGCTGACTCAAAGTGCTGGCTGTCTGAAAATGTTGACTGTCATTAAAAGAAGAATCACAGGGTAGAACACAGGCATGGGCCTTTTGAGCCTCTGGCCTCAGAGACAGTTGAGTTTGAAGTTCTAAAACACTGATGTCCATATGGAAAAACGTTACTATGGGTCACTTATAAAATCAGATGAGGGTCTCCTTTTGTCTTGAGAGCGTGGCTTTGATCCAGAAAGAGCATTCTATCTGGGTTCTCTTCCTGCTATCAGGTTGGGGGCTTGAGATCAACCAATACCAGCTCTCATGGGGTCATTTAATTCTCAAGTGCTCTACTCGTCTAAGAAAAACTGCTTTCTGTGTGTACTCTTGTTCTGAATTCTTGTGCTTATCTCTCAAAATGGTATAACTTCACTAAGGATGATTTGGAACTTCAGTAGCTAGTTTGGGAAACTTTTATATAAATTGGTTCATTTAAAAGGTTGGAAAAAAAGATGAGGTACTTATTTGGATTGGAACAATGAGCCGTGGAAGACAATATTATTCAAAAATTGCTTCTCTAAAATATTCTTTAAAGTGTGCAAAAGATAGGGCTATGTATACATATTATTTTCCTGCTTCTACATGGTATAATCAAATTAGATTACATTATCATGTCAAGTTGTTTTACTTTGATTGGTTTAGTGATAAATAAGCACTTACTTAAACTAAATAATCCTAGAAGTTTAAGAAATTAAGCATCAAATGCTTTCAATATTTTAAAAAAACTATAAATTCTGGTTTAATAGAAACAATTATGCTTTCTCAGAGTTATCACTGTTAAATACAAGCACACATTCTATTTGGGTATGCTTTTTCTAAATTATGCAAGTTTAATAATAAGCTAGCATTACTTCTAAATATTTAAGACTGTGAAGAATAAAAATGCGTGTTTAATAACATCATTCTGACAAAATTCACTTCAACAGTAATTATGCTGTGTATCTTACAGATAATTTCTAAGGCATCTGATTGCTAACCAGAAGACTGGCAGTTCAAACCCACCAGCCACTCCTTGGAAGCAAGACTGGGCAATCTACTTCTGTAGTGGTATCGCCTTGGAAACCCAAGGAAGGGTCGCTATGAGTCAGATCTGACTTGATGGCATTTAGTTTGGTTTTTGTGAACTTAAAACCCTGGCCCGGATGAATTTGAATTAACAGATACTGTAAGTTTATATACTTATGCTCATTTTTCAGCTGTGACTTGGGTGAAATCTTACAAAGTAAATCCATTTTCCATACAACAGTTCATACTCATTTTGTTTCATGACATTGACTGCAATCCCCATAATGTAACAGTGTTCTTCCCACTTCTTCCCTATGGTTACATTTTCTCTGTGTCTTTCTTTCCTATGCATTCCTGCCTTCTGAGCTATCTCCCTGTGCAAATACTGCCCTTCTTATCTCCCATGGTTGATTGTTCTAAAGAGTGTCCCTACCCTATATAAATGTTATATGCCTATCTATTGTTTGGCTGGAAGCCAAGGGAGAGAGTTCAATTCCAGGCCCGAAGGGGAACTAGGGGCCATAGTCTTGGGGGTTTCACCAATCTCTATCAGACTAGCAAGCTTGGAATTTTTTAATGATTTTGAGTTTTGTTCCACAGTTTTCTCTCACGTTACCCAGGATCTCTTACACAGACACGTTTCTGAGGGCTGACAGTGGTAGCTGGGCACAATCTAGTTCTTCTAGTCTCAAGGTCATGTAGGTTGTGGTTTGCATGGTCCACTAGCCCCTTGGACTAACTGTTTCCATGCATTTTTGGTTTTCTTCATTCTTCTTTGGCTTGGATGAAGATAGACCAATTGTTGCATCTTAGATGGCCACTTGCAAGCCTTTAAGACCCCAGTCATTATTCACCAAAGAAGGATGTACAACAACATTTCTGTATAGTATATTACACCAACTGAGTCTCTCATGACCCACCGGCTCAACAACTCGCTTCCGTAGGGTAGTTGGCTGTGACTAAGAAGTTATAACTTTGCCCCATTAGTGCTATTTTATATATATATATATATATATATATATACATATATATGGACATTCTTATAGCATATACAACATATTCATAGAAACACTGCCTGCCAAACCGATATATGGTTATGGGTATATTGCCTTTTGCATAGATATACCTGATCTTGCAGCCTGTCTACCACTTCACTGCTAACCAGAAGGCTGGCAGTTCAAACCCACCAGCCACTCCTCGGAAGGAAGATGGGGCAATCTACTTCCGTAGTGATACTGCCTCAGAAACCCAAGGAGGGGTCGCTATGAGTCGGGTGACTCTAAGGCACTTAACAACAACAAAGAAGGCAAAGATTCTGTATATCATTAGAATAAACTTTAAGTTTATGCTGATTTTAACATGTTCTTGATTGTTTAAGAGATCCAAGCTTCTTGAGTTTTAAAAAACCTAAGGTTTTCACAATCATATTATCTTTTATATTAAAAGTCTTTTTTATTGTCATTTAAGTTAAATAATCCGTAGTGATACCACCTCAGAAACTCAATGAGGGTTCACTACGAGTTGGATCTGACTTGAGGGCACATAACAAGTTAAATAATCATCCAGTAATTCTTTCTTGATGAACAATGAACCTATTTAACCAAATGATAAAACTCCTAACAACTTTTATATTTTGCCTCTCAAAATCTAATCCTAAATGATTAGGTTACATTTTAATCCTATGTTTTATACCTAAATTCTTGTCTTTTGGGATTTCCCTGCAGAGTTACACATTTGTTTTTCCATTTTATAAGGAAAAAGTGCAAAAAAATAATGAGGTTTACATTACTGGCTATATGGAAAGTGGTATCAAATCAGAAGATGTGCCTAATTTTCTGAATGTTGTTATTACATTTCAGAAACTATAAAAGTTCCTAGAGATCTGTCAGTTCCCTTGCTGCTCATGATGTATCTATCTGGTGTTGCTTTGCCTGATGTTAGACAACAAAAGAATAGTATTATCAGGTATAATTATAGTTATTTATTTACTTATTTTCAACAGGCTAATTTGGCTATAACCTTATAGTTTATCTCAAATCAGGTTTTCAACTGGGGTTTATACCACTTACCTATGGAATTTTATTAATAGTCAGATGTTTTTTTCTGTTGTTGTTTTGTGCCATCGAGTCGGACCCAACTCATAGTGACCCCTCCTTGGGTTTCTGAGGCAGTATCACTACGGAAGTAGATTGCCCAATCTTCCTTCTGAGGAGTGGCTGGTGGGTTTGAAGTATCAGCCTTCTGGTTAGCAGTCAAGTGCCTTAGGCACTATGCTACCAGAGCGCCCAGTCAGATGTTTAGAAGCTACTAAACAGTTGCTGCTGGGTTGATTCTGACTCATAGTGACCCTGCACACCAGAGCAGAACTGTCCCACTGGGTTTCCAAGATTGTAATCATGAGAACAAACTCCCATATCTTTCTCCTACAAAGCAGTGGGTGGGTTCAAAACACCAAACTTCTGGTTTGTAGCTGAGCACTTAATAACTAAGTGACACAGCACCTCGTTTCTTTTACTTGACAATCTTGGTATATTGTTGGTATGTTATTGTTTTGTTGGTATATCCTAACTAAAAAAAAAAAGAAAGAAAGAAAAGGGCGCTCTGGTGGTATAGTGCTTAAGGCATTGACTGCTAACCAGAAGGTTGATGGTTCAAACCCACCAGCCACTTCACCGAAGGAAGACTGGGTAATCCTATATATATGCTTATTAAATTCATATTATATCTTAGGATTATGATATGTTGTATCTGAACTTATTTTCTCTCTAATAGTTATGTCCACTTTTTAAATTATTAGTAGTAAGTTAACTATGACCATTTTTAAGTTTTGCTGTCTGAAGGTAATTTTTTCCCCCTTAAACTCTGACTCCTTGCAACCAACCACAATGCAAAGTACTTCAACGAAAAGGGACTGTATCAGAGATCCATGGATAGGATTATGCAGGTTATTTTGGGCTTAGACTTTTAAGTGACAGTGCTTAAAAACTACTAGATTGAGTCAAGATTTCCTGTGGAGATGCTCACAGGTTCACAAAATTTTGATTCAATCTAGTAGTATTTAAGCCTTTTCAGGTGCCTACGGCATGTGACTGCTAACCAGAAGGCTGGCAGTTCGAACTCACCAGCCACTCCTTGGAAGGAAGGTTGGGCAATCTACTTCCATAGTGATATCGCCTCAGTAACAGCCTAGTAAGGATTATACCTGGAGAATCTCAATATCCTCTTCATTCCTCGTGATTTTGCTTATTGGTATTATGATGATTTTTGTTTTCTTTGAGGTGTAAATCCACACTGAAGTATGTAGTCTTTGATTTTCATCAGTTAAGGGCTTCAAGTCCTCTTCACTTTTAGCAAGCAAGGTCATATCATCTGTGTATCACACAGGGTTAATGACTGTTCCTCCAATCTTGATGGCGTTTTTCTTCATATTACAGTTTCTTGGATTATGTACTCAGTATACAGACTAAATAGTAAGTGGTGAAGGGATGTAACTCTAACACACACCTTTTCTGATTTTAAACTGCTTTTAAACTGCACAATATCTTCTTCAGTTCTACACGAGCACAATTTTTCTGAATTCTCATTCTCTGCAATGTTATCCACAATTTGTTAGCATCTACAATCTCAAATTCCCTTGAATAATCAATAAAACACAGAAAAACATCTTTCTGGTATTCTCTGCTTTTAGTCAAGATTCATCTGACATCAGCAATGATAACCCTTGTTGTACATCATCTTCTGACTTCTGCTTCACTTTCTGGCAGTTCCCTGTGACTGTACTGGGGCAGCCATTTTTGAATTATCTTCAGCACCTAACTTGCGGAGGAATTCTGGGAAGATGGTGGTATAGGCAAACCATCATTCCATCCTTCCCCAAGAAATACAAGGAAACAGTGCTTGACGCTGAGAGACTCTGAATAAAGGAGCATGAGAAAATAGTGGGGAAGTGCTGATAGGTAAGAATAAACAACTCAGCGAGTTGCAGAGAATAGGAAAATCGTTTCTCCCACCGTCCCCACCCCTTCTCTAGCCACCAGCTACTGTGCACTAGGGTAATGTCCCCAGAAAAAGAGTCTACTTCCCTCACTACCCAACTCCTGCATGAACGAAAAGACAACAGCCCAAGCTTCTGTCCTAAAATCAACAAAGGCAGACCACCCAAGGGATCCAGTTGAGTATGCCAGCACCACCTCCAACCACACAGTGTCAGTTGCAAGTCTACTGTGAATTGTTATAAGGTCTATGCAGTGGAGTTTCTTCCCACAGTGAACATTCTACCAGCCTCACTGTATACTCCTTGGCTTAGGAGGCTGAAATTAACAAGACAGCCCTCTCAGGGAGTCAATTCAGATGTGTTTGCTCCATTTTTCAGTTGGTGCTGGGGATTGCTGACTGAGGCTGCTGCATGCTAGGAAGTAAACATCTTGAGTGGTGGCTATACCCATAGCCAACATATGCCGAAGGTAGGCTCTGATGGCAACAAGGCAGACCTCCATGGGGGTTCCTTTAGAGTGAGACTTCTCCTCCCTCAACTGGTAGCTGTCCACTGCCGGACTGATAGGAACTCCTAAAGAAATTCCATACAGATTAGTCAGGAGGTAGGTCATCTAAGCAAAGACTACTCCCCAAACAACCACAGGGCAACTGGGGCTCTGAAACCAATGAGACAGATCTCTTGAAGGTCCTTCTGGGAAATGCCAGACCCTCCTCTTTCTGAAACTGAAGAAAAGCTGATTCTGCTCCTCCTGAGCAGCATCCACAGAACAGGAAAAGAAACCTCAGGGAAAAATGGAGCGTAACACCCAGCCCCAAAGAGAGCTTGCTAGGTGTATGTTTTCCGACTAAAAATATGATTTCAGAAACAGACAAGGGAAGGAAGTAATAACCAGAAAGAAGAGACTGTGTCCCCTGGCGGATAGATTGTTGTTGTTGTTGTTATGTGCCGTCAAGTCGGCCCCGACTCACAGCGACCCCTCCTTGGGTTTCCGAGGCAGTATCACTACAGAAGTAGGATTGCCCAACCTTCCTTGATATCTCGCCTGAGTGGCAGTGCCCACTGCTGGACAGACTGAACACAGTGTTTTCTCTGGTGTGCATGGGAGAGATTTAAAGCTGAAAAACTGGATCTATAACTTATGAATCACAATGAAACCAGAGAGGGAGAAGGAGCTATCAAAGAGAAAGAGAGGATGATGTTGCTTATTGTTCCTGTTGGAGGACTTTTAAGCAAAAGGCCAAAGGTTCTGTTCTCCTACAAGTTTCTTAAAGAGAGTAGTGCAGGCAGAAACATCAAATACTGGGGAAAACTGAGAAAGTTAACACCCTTGAAAATTCCAATGTCCCAACAAAAAATCACAAGATACAAAAAGGGCAGAGAAATAATAACTCATCTAAATAAATATGACAAAGGGAGTACAACTATGTGAGTTAGAAAAAGCCTCCAGTTGAAACCTGACCCATAGACATCAGGACATGCCAGTCTTCACAACTAGATGAGCCATTTCTTTGAGGCAGACAGATATATATTGAGAGATTTCTCTTTCCCTCTCTCACAACATAAAGAAAACAAAAGTCCTCCAAGAGGAACATTAAGCAACATCATGATAAAATGACAAAAGACTCAAGTTGTCAATGATTTCATTTTACTTGGATTCACAATCAATACCCATGGAAGCAGCAGTCAAGAAATCAAACAACGTATTGCATTGGGCAAATCTGCTGCAAAAGACCTCTTTAAAGTATTAAAGGGCAAAGATGAAGACTAAGGTGCACCTGACCCAAACCATGCTATATTTAATTGCCACATATGCATGCAAAAGCTAGACACTGAGTAAGTAAGACAGAAAAAAAATTTATGCAATTAAATTATGGTGCTGGTGAAGAATACTGAACATACTATGGGCTGCCAGAATGAATCAATCTATCTTGGAAAACATAAAGCCAGAACGTTCCTTAGAAGCAAGGATGGTGAGATGTCATATCATATACTTTGGTCATAATATCAAAAGGGAGCAGTCCCTGAAGAAAGATACCATACTAGGTAAAGTAGAGGGTCAGAGGAAAAGAGGAAGACCTTCACTGACATGGATTGACAAGTGGTTTCAACAATGGGCTCAAGCACTGCAAGAATTGTGAAGATGGAGTAAGACCAAGCAGTGTTTCATTCAGTTGCACACAGGGTCACTATGCGTCAGAACAGACTCAAATGCACCTAATGAGAAGAAAAAAGAACTAGACTTAACAAACATATATAGAACACTCCACTCAAAAACATAATGATGTGCATTCTACTCCACTGCACATGAATCATTCTCCAGAAGAGACCATATGTTAGGACAAAAAGAAAGTCTTGATAAATACAAGACTCAAATCATACAAAGTATTTTCTCTGACACAATGGAGTGAAGACAGAAATCAGAAACAGAAGAAACCCTGGAAAATGCACAAACATATGGAAATGTCATAGAACACCATTAACCAAAGGCAAAAAAAAAAAAAAAGAGAGAAATCACAAATTTCTTAGAGTCCAATGAAAACGAAAGTAAAACGTACCTGCAGTACAGTGAATTACTTAATATGGCCCTTCTAGCCATGGTCTTTGTGACTGCCACTAGATGACTGGGTGGGATTATATAAATATGAGGTGCTTGTGGTCCAACAAGGTAACTGGCTAACTTGCTAGTAATGTAAATAAGATACATGGCACATTTGTGGGGGTGAGATTATGGAAATAAGCCCTATGGAACCATAACACAGGGATCAGTCAATGTTACTATCAGCAGGCTTAAAATGAGCCACCTAAGAGGCAGAAAAGGAGATCTCATACTGTCAAGAAAGAAGAACTAAGAGTGGAGCATGTCCTTGGACCCGAGAGCTCAGCACTGGATTGCCTCTATCCAGTAGACAGACAGAGAGAGCTGTAACACTTTGGTGAGATGGCAAGAGAAAGTGAGAAGAAGCTGCAGAGAAACCGCAAACAAACAGCAGTAGTAGAACCAAGGACTGACATGAGACTGAGAGGCAGGCTTCCTGGCCCACAGAGGAAAAAAGTTGAGTGTCTTCCAGCAGGAGACTTGCTGGCAAAGTGGGGTCCCTCTCTGGGCACCTATCTGCAGAGCTAAAAGAGTTTTGTAACACTTGCCTGAACAGGGCAGAGGCCAAGGCCAGAGAGAAGCATGCCTGCATCACAACTAAGAGGATGTTCTGATTGAAAAACTGTATCCTGAGTTTTTTCTGATTCTGAATTATAATCTGTTACTTCCCTAATAAGTCTCATAATCATGAGTACAGTGTGTGAGTTCTGTGTGGCTGCTGTAATCAATTATCAAATCCAGCAGAGAAGTAATGAGTGCCATAGTGTCAGAATTGTAAGAAGGTTGGAGGGCAAAGGTATGTCTGACTCTATCTTATAGGAATCAGGCTTGGGCTTATGTTGCTGATGGTGATTCTGTCTCTCCTTCATGATGTTAGAGAAGGTCAGAAGATGACACTGCCTCACCCCTGACATTTTTGCTGTGGTCAACACACCAAATGCAGTAGGGTTTCTGTATGCCAGCAAGGAGAAATCAGAAAAGGAAATCTCCAAACAAAGAAAAAATCCTGGAGCAGATGGCTTAATGGGAATTCTACCAAACATTTAGAAAAGAATTGACACCAACCCCATTTAACCTCTTCCTAAAGATAATGGAAGGAAGAAATACTCCCTAATTCATTCTATGATGCAAACATAACTCTGATACCAAAAGACACAAGAAAACTAAACTACAGGCTCATATATCTTATGAATATAGAAGCAAAAATCCACCACAAAATACTGGTGAACAGAATCCAGCATCGTATTAAAAGGGTCATATGCCATGACAAATTGGGATTTATTCAGGAATTCAAGGATGGTTCAAAATTAGAAAATCAATGAACGTCCTACACCACAACAACAGAACAAAAGAAAAGAACCACACATACATCTCTATAGATACAGGAAAAGCATTTGATAAAGTCCAACACCCTTTGCTGATGAAAACCTCAAAAAGATTGGTAGAGAAATTTTAATGATTCATGGTGTATAAGAAATACCTACAGCCAACATTATGCAAGCATACCTCAGAGTTATTGCAAGTTTAGTTCCATACTATTGCAGTAAAGCGATTATCGCCACAAAGGGAGTTACATGATTGTTTTGTTTCCCAGTGCATATAAAAGTTGTATCTAAACTACAGTGTAGTTTACTAAGTGTTCCATAACATACGAAGAAGTTGAAATATTGTGAGAATTACCAACATGTGACACAGAAACACAAAGTAAGTGTATGTTGCTGGAAAAATGGCACCAATAGACATGTTCGATGTAGCATCACCACAAAGCTTTCAAATTGTAAAAACAAAACATCAATGAAGCGCCATAAACTGAGGCATGCCTCTCCTTGATGGAGAAAGAACTTTTCCCTTGAGATAGGGAAAGACAGTGGTGCCCATTCTCACTACTTCTATTTAATATTGTATTACAAGTCCTAATCATAGCAGTAAGATGAGAAAAACAAATAAAACATATCCATACTGGAATAGAAAAAGTAAAATTATCTCTACTCACAGATGACATGATCCTATTCTAAACACAGAAAATAGCAAAGAAAACTTCTAGCGCTGATAGAGGAAATGGAGCAAACTTCCAGGGTACAAGGTCAACAAACAGAAATCACTGGGTTTCTATACACCAGCAATGAGAAATCTGAAAAGGAAATTAGGGAAGCAATTCCATTATCAGTAGCATCTGAGAAAATAAAGTACTTAGGAATAAATCTAACTAGGAACTGGAAGAACTTATACAATAAAAACTTTAAAACACTGCTGAAAGAGATTAAAGAAGACAAATAAATTTTAAAATATGCTCCATGCTCATGAACTGGAAGACTTAACATTGCTAACATGTTAACACTACTCAAAGCAATCTATAGATTCAACACAATGAAAATTCCAACAGCCTTCTTTACAGAAATAAAAGAACAATTCTCAACTTTGTATGGAATAGTAAGAGGACCCAAACAGCTAAAGTAATGTTGAAAGAGAAAAACAAAGTAGGTGGACACACTTCCTGACTTTAAAACAAAGTAAACAGCTACAATAATCAAAACACCCTGCTATGAGTATGCCAACAGACACAAAGAAAACAACTGAAGAAAACAGAAATAAACCTACACATATCTAAGGTCAACTGATTCTTGACAAGGGTGCTAAGTCCACTTGAAGAGGAATAAATGGTGCTAGGAAAATTGGATATCCACATGCAAAAAGAAGAAAAGAAACAGGATCCATGCCTCATATCATACATAAAAACAAATTGAAAATGGATTGAGAACCTAAATGTGCAAACTAAAACTATAAAATTTTTAGAATAAACAGGGGCGATACTGACAGGCCTAGCTTTCAGCAGTGGATTATCTCAAAAAATAACAAAAGCACCAACAGCAAAAGACAAAATAAATAAATGAGGCCTTACAAACAAATACTTTTGTTCATCAAAAGACTTTACCAAAAATGTAAAAAGATAAGCTACTCACAGGGAGAATATCTTTGGAAATCATGTGTCTAACAAGAATCTAGTAACCAAAAAAGTAAAAAATTTTGAAAACAAAATGACAATCTAATCATAAAATGGGCAAAGGACTTAAAACAGACATTTCACCAAAGAGGATATTTAAATGGTCATCAAACACATGACTAGATACTCAATGTCATTAGCCATTAGAGATGCAAATTAAAACAATCAGACACCACTGCACTTGTACTAGGATGGTTAAGGGGGAAAAAAAGGCAGACAGCAACAAATGCTGGCAAGGATGTGAGGAAATCGAAAAGCTTATCCATGGTTGGTGGGAATGCAAAACAGTATAGCCCTTGTGGAAAACAGTGTGGTGGTTCCCCAAAAGCTAAAAACAGAACTACTGTTAAAAACCCAGCAATTCCACTCCTAGGTATATACCCAAAAGACTTGAAAGCAGAAACTCAAACAGGAACTTGTATACCAATGTCCACTACAGCACTATTCAAATTAGCAAAAAGGTGAAAATAAGTTAAACACCCATCAACTGATCAATGGATAAACAAAATATGGTACACAAATATAACCAAAAAACCCAAACTCATTGCCGTCGTGTCAGATCTGACTCATAGCAACCCCTCCTTGGGTTTCCAAGGCAGTATCACGGGGCTGACTCGATGGCAAATAACAACAACAACAACAACATCACTACGGAAGTAGATTGCTCTATCTTCCTTCCGAGGAATGGCTGGTGGATTTGAACCACCAGCCCTGTGGTTAGCAGTCAAATGCCTTAGGCACTATGCCACCAGAGCTTCTTACAGAAATATAATGGAATACTATTCAGGAAATAGGAACAATGAAGTATTGACACATGCTACACTACAGATGGGAGCTCTGGTAGCATAGTGGCTAAGACACTTGCCTGCTAACCAGACGGCTGGCGGTTCAAACCCACCAGCCACTCCTCGGAAGGAAGGTTGGGCAATCCTCTTCTGTAGTGATACTGCCTCGGAAACCCAAAGAGGGGTCGCTATGAGTCGGGTTTGACTCGACGGCACATAACAACAACAACAACAACACTACAGATGGAGCTGGAAGACAAACAGTATGCTGCATATGCTGAGCAAAATAAGCCAATACTGTACGACATTTAAAAAAAAAAACAACAGGCAAATGTATAGACTGTAACAAAGTTTATAAGTGGTTACTAAGAGGGGGAAATGGAGAGTTAATAGTAATAGAAAAATTACATTGATTAAGGGTAGTTACATAGCCAATTATTATGACTCCTGTCAATACTGTACAATTTTTACACCTGTAAAAAGCTGAATTAGCAAAATTTGTATAATAAACACATTTACAACAGAGTAGCTGCTGAGGCTGCTTATGTACAACTAAACACCTCATGGAATTTGGTTCCTAGGTTTGGAAAGTTAGGATCATAGTTTCATGGGACATCCCAGTTAATCAGTCTAATACTATGTTTAGTGCTTCTACTCTATCTCCTACTTGGTTGTGTTGTGCCTGGGTACTTTGAAGCCTGTATGTGGCCATCCAAGGCATGCCACCTTGTCTCTATTCATCTGGAGTAACAGAGGAAGAAAGACAACCAAGAACAGGAGTACGATATGGAATACGTGGATAACTGCCTCCATGAACAACTGTCTCCTTTGCCATGAGACCAGAAGAAGGAGATGGTGCTTGGTTACCATTACTGAACATTCTGATCAAAGATTCCACAGGTGAATTCTGATCAAAAGAGTGAAAATACAGAACAGAATTTCAAATTCTCACAGACTCCAGACATTATAGAGCCATGGATGATGACTAATCCATGAAACTACTGCCTGAGAGAATCTTTAAACCTTAAACCAAAATATTTTTGAGTATTGAAGCCATCTTAAACTGAATAATTTAGGTTTAACAAGTAACAAAAGTCAGCCTTGAGTATTATGCTCTTTTAAGAACTATCTACAGGTAGGTGTAACTTAACATCCATGATACATTCGGTGAAATAGGACTTTACGTGATTTACACATTGTGTGAACATCTGTGTCGATGGGGCTCCCAGGGGCTCTGGTGTGGGAGCTGCTGTGCAGCACACGGTCCAGGAAGCTCCTGCCGCTGAAGCCTCACATAAGTGTGTGACCAAGCCTTGCCTCGGGGGGGGGGGGGCCTGGGCAGCTCCCACTATGGACACTTTGGGAGAGTGCTTAGCTGGGTCCTGCCAAGTTGTCACTGCCTTCTCTGCTAAGCCAGCTGCAGGGAATGCCAGCTCACCCATCCTAATCCCTAAAGATAGGGAGGGCTGGTATCAGCCCAGGGGGACAAGAGTGCCTGAGCCAGGGCCAACAGTGCCCAAACCAGAGCGGTTCTCAGGATGCATTTCTTTCCTTGGTGTTATATGGGAACACACTGGGCAAAATGCAGGGACTACACCCAGAGGCACAAGGTAAGGGGGACTAGGGTTGGGAGTTTTGGCCTGGGCCTCCATCACCAGAGACTAACTGGCTTCTAGGCTGCAGCTAGGAAGAAGTAAGCCTGACTTCACGATAAGTATCTGTTGTCCAAGCACTCAAACACTGGGTGCCCTGGCCATCAGATGTATGTGCAGTCAGAAGTTACCCGAATGGATGTTAAGCAGTGCATTACCTGTACCGAGCACACACACATACCTAAATCTCAAGCAACAGCATTCACTGCTTTTCCACCTTCATGTTGTTTAATATTTTGTTTCACTTCCCAGTAAGTATTTCTCCTTTGTCTTCTTTCTCCTGCTACGACCTGCACTAGTTTTGCTGTATGTGGAATGCACTTCACTGTAGTATTTTTGAAAGAAAATTATACAGAGATACATTGTAACATTTAATAGATGACAATAGGGATGTTGCTGCCTATGAGTTGAAGCACACTGTAACATGGTAAACTTTTATTTATTAGTAGGGAAATTTCACATTAAAATAATGATCTAAAGTACAGTACAGTACATACATAAACTGGTAACTTAGGTGTTTATTATGACTATCTAGATGTACGTATTATAAGCATATATATGTGCTATACCATTATATGCCAGACTACACAACTACTATGCATACATGAGACAAGAGACACATGTGCTGCACATGGGAAACTGTTGTGTTTACTACATCTGGTTTGCTCTACTATGTCCCATTCTCTGATTGGAATTTTTGAACTCTATCATATCGTTATGCAGCACATCATTACTAAATATGGAGTCAAACAGACAACAGCAACTGGACAGATTAGATAGGAACCTAAGGGGCTGCAAGTTTATGCAAGGGAGAAACAACTCAAAAAAAAAAAGGGTGAAAATGGCTGTACAACTAAAGGACTGTAATTAATGTCACTACATTGAACATGCAGAAACTATTGAGGTGATGTATGTTTTGCTGTATATATTCTCAACAAAGAAATAAATATAAATTTAGGGGGAAAAATGTAACTTGCATATGATATTAATGACACTGTTTGATAATTCCATATTCCATCGGATTACCTTTCTTTGGAATGGACATGTATGTGGATCTCTTCAGTCACTTGGCCAGGTAGCTGTCTTCCAAATTTCTTGGCATACATGAGTGAGCACTTCCAGCATTGCAAAAATTTGCTTAAGCATCTCAATAAGTATTCTGTCAATTACTGGAGTCTTGTTATTTGTCAATGCTGCCAATGCAGCTTAGACTTCTTCCCTCAACATCATCCATTCTTGATCATATGTTACCTCTTGAGGTTTCTGATCATCAGCTAATTCTTTTCCAGATAGTGACTCTGTGTATCTTCCATCTTCTTTTGATGCTTCCTGTGTCATTTAGTTTTGTGCCCACAGAATCCTTCAATATTGCAACTCAAGGCTTGAATAGTTTTCTTCAGTTCTTTTAGCTTGATAAATACTGAATGTTTTCTTCCCTTTTGGTTTTCTAACTCCAGATCTTTAAACATTTTACTATAATACTTTGCCTTCTTAAGTTATTTCATCATTTCTTCTGTTTGCTGTAGCTAGTCTTTTCTTTCTTTGTAATAAACTAGGTGTCATGGATTGAATTGTATCTCCCCAAAATTTGTGTCAACCTGGCTGGGCCATGATTAATGATACCCCATGATGTGAAAAAATGATCAGGTATAAGAGAGCCAAAATTAAAGATGGGTTGCAACACCCTTAGTCCTATCACAGGCCTGGTAACGATGTAAAGGGAGCTTCCCTGCAGTGTGGCCTGCAATACCTTTTATCTTACAACAGGGAAAAGGAGAGAAAAGGGAGCAGAGAAGGCAGACCTACTACCACCAAGAAAGAGGAATCAAGAATGGAGCATGTCCTTTGGACCCAGGGTCCCTCTGCTAGGATCCTCCTAGGAACAAAAAGCACAGAGAAAGTCCATTCTGAATTTGGACTTCTAGACTTCTAAACTTTGTTAAAGTCATCCATTGTGGGATGTTTGTTATGGCAGCACTATGTAACTAAGACAC
The DNA here is from genome assembly GCF_000298275.1 of Orycteropus afer afer. Taxonomy (NCBI): domain Eukaryota; kingdom Metazoa; phylum Chordata; class Mammalia; order Tubulidentata; family Orycteropodidae; genus Orycteropus; species Orycteropus afer. The sequence continues at coordinate 2,442,339 of NW_006921894.1, read as the reverse complement.
TATGAAATGCTGTGTTCACTCTCTCCAATAAAGCAGCACAGACAAAGAAAATGCCATTACAAAATAGATTAATTCTTAATTATTCTTTCTCAAGAAGTTTGTGCTTTAGTTAAAAAAATTGTTTAATGACAGTAAACCTGAAGAATACCACAGCATCATATTAAGATATGATATACTACGATATACCACCATATCATTTTAGCAGGTTAGCTAAGTAACCAACAGAAATAAAATGTTTCATAAATTTATATATATATATTTGTTGTTGTTGTTGTGTGCCATCGAGTTGGACCCGACTCATAGCGACCCCTCCTTGGGTTTCCAAGGTAGTATCACTACGGAAGTAGATTGCCCCATCTTCCTTCCGAGGAGTGGCTGGTGAGTTTGAACCGCCAGCCTTCTGGTTAGCAGTCAAGTGCCTTAGCCACTATGCTACCAGAGCTCCCATACACACACACACACACACACACACACACACAACCAAACTCACTGTTGTTGAGTCAGATCCGTCTCATAGTGATCCCACCTTGGGTTTCCAAGGCAGTATCACTACAGAAGTAAATCGCTCAATCTTCCTTCCGAGGAGTGGCTGGTGGATTTCAACCACCAGTCTTTTGGTTAGCAGTCATATGCCTTAGGCACTACACTACCAGAGCTCCTTATATAGCAATAACTATAATTATTAAAGGAGCTCTGGTAGTGTAGTGCCTAAGGCACTTAACTGCTAACCAGGAGGCTGATGATTCAAACCCACCAGCCACTCCTTGGAAGGAAGGTAGGGCAATTTACTTCCGTAGTGGTACTGCCTCAGAAATCCAAGGAGGGGTCGCTATGAGTCGGGTCTGACTCGACAGCACATAACAACAACAACATAATTATTAAGACCTGCAGAACCTAAATGATACCCAACCAACATTTAGTTGCTCAATGATTCTAATCAAATCATCATCGAAAAAGGAAAGATTTGTGAAATAAAATTAAAGACACCTTTTCAGTTCAAGGGGTCCTTATACCCACAAGTCTAAAAAAGAGCCTGTCTCTAAATTGCAGAACTACAACAGTCACTGAGTTACAAATGAGCTCCACTCCTAAGTATGTTTTTAAGTTTAATTGGTACATTAAGTCCTAACAGTCAGATCCAGTTCACATCTACATTAGTCAGTCAAATGTTTGTATTTGTACATACAGTATCTTTCTATGGATAAAATACAAAGAAACATTTTCAGATACATTAAAACATCTTTTAATAATAATAATGATGTTTTAATACTCTACTCAACACAAAGTAGCCCGTTTCTTATTACAAACCATTCTATGTACCTAAAAATTCTAATATAACAGGTTTTACGGAGTTGGTTAATAACTACAAGTTATTAACCAACTTACAAATTGAACTTGCAAATTGAACATTCCTAACCCAAGGACTGCCTGTATTCTAATCTTGCATGCAGCACTATTATTTTTTCCAGTTTAAAGAATGTAGTCAATAACAAACCCACTACACCTCATGATTTAATGAAAAAGACTGTTTCCTTGAGTTTAACTTCAAAGGGTCTCAGGGCTACAAATAGGCAAAGAGATTTTCCAGAGTCAATAACTATTAAATTACTTTGTCACCATGGAAGTATTTATTTATGAAGTGCAAAAAAAAAATAAAAAAGAAGAAGAAGAAGAAGAAGAAGAAAGAAAAGAAAGCTTATTTAACCCTCTGAAAAGTCTCCAATCCGAAGAACCATTTTCTTCTTGCAGGCAGAGATAATGTCCCCATTTTCAAATTGTTTATTAAATCAAAAAGCAATCATCTATTTTGTTACTACTTTGAGCTAATGCAAAGGTTCATTATTTATTAAAATTATTGTGATTTGATGAAAGTTTACAGAGCAAATTCATTTTCCCATACAGCACTTCATACACATTTTGTTTCCTGATGTTGACTGCAATTTTCACAATATAACACCTCTCTTTTCACTTCCTCCCTATAGTTACCTCTTCCCTGTGTCCTTCAAAAGTTTATTTTTAAAAGTATTATTTTATATACTGTTCACTTTAAAGTACTTTTAGATTTCCATTATGGTTTATTCTTCACTCATAACTTAGGGGGAGCTCTGGTGGCATAGTGCCTAAGGCGTTTGATTGCTAACTAGAAAGCTAGAGGTTCAAACCCACCAGCCACTCCTCAGAAGGAAGGTTGGGCAATCTACTTCCATAGTGATACCACCTTGACAACAGTGAGTTTAGTTTTTTGGTTTCATGACTTAGGTATTCCTACTGATGTTATGTGCCATTGAGTTGGACCCAACTCATAGCGACCCCTCCTTGGGTTTCTGAGGTGGTATCACTATGGAAGTAGATTGCCCAACCTTCCTTCCGAGGAGTGGTATGTTGACATGTTCCAATTTGTAGATATTTTTAAATCATTTTATTAGTAATCTATAATTTAATTACATTATGGTCAGAGAGGGAGCTCTGGTAGCATAGTGCCTAAGGCACTTGACTGCTAACCAGAAGGCTGGCAGTTCAAACCCACCAGCCACTCCTCAGAAGGAAGATGGGGTAATCTACTTCCGTAGTGATACTGCCTCGGAAACCCAAGGAAGGGTCGCTATGAGTCAGGTCCAACTCGATGGCACATAACAACAACAACAACAGGAACAACATGGTCAGAGAATATGGGCTTGATGATAGTCAAAAAGAAAAAATGACAGCAGACATCTTGGTTTGGTTTTGGGGTTTCCTTACCCATGAAACTAAAAAGTCACTGTAAAGAAGTTTCTGACTAGGATTGATACTGTCAATGGCTTTTCTTTCACCCAAAGTTACTAATGTTTTTTTTCCTGTTTGAAGTGAAGCTTGTTGTTAGTGTTAGGTACTGCTGAGTCAGCTCCAACTCAAAGGGACCCTATGTACAACAGAATGAAACACTGCCCAGTCCTACATCAGTCTTTTAATACCTGAGCCCATCGCTGCAGCCACTGTGTCAATGTACCTCACTGAGGGTCTTCCCCTTCTTCTCTTACCTTCCACTTTACCAAGCATGATATCCTTCTCCAGGGAATGGTCTATGACCAAAGTAGGTCATAGACGAAGTGTGGCCATTCTCACTTCCAAGGCATTCTAGCTGCACTTTTTCCAGGTCAGATCTGCTAGTTTTTCCAGTAGTCCATGGTACTTTCACTCTTCTTTGACAACACCACAACTCAAAAGCATCAACTATTCTCTGGTCTTATTCACTGTGCACTTTTCACATGAATATAAGGCAACTGAAAATACCATGGCACACCTTAGTCTTCAAAGAGACATCTTTGCTCTTCAGCACTTTAAGGAGGTCGTTTGCAACATATTTATCCAGTGCAATACATCATCTGATATCTTGACTGCTGTTTCCATTGGTGTTGATTGTTGAACCAAGTAATAATAAGAAATATTTTAACAACTTCAATCTTTTCTCCATTATTGTGATGCTGCTTATTGGTCCAGTTGTGAAGATTTTCATTTTCTTTATGCTGTAATGTAATCTATACTGCAGACTGAAGTCGTTAATCTTCATCAGCAAGTACATCAAGTCATCCTCACTTTCAGCAAGCAAGGTGTGTCATCTGCACATCACAGGTTGTTAATGAGTCTTCCTCCAATTGTGCATTTTTCTTCATATAGTCCAGCTTCTTAGATTATTTGCTCAGCATGCAGATTGAGTAAGTATGGTGAAATAACACAACCCTGACACACTCCCTTCCTGACTTCAAACTATGCAGTATTCCTTTGTTCTGTTTGAACTACAGTTTCCTGGTCTATGTAGAGGTTCCTCATGAGCACATGTTAAGTGTTCTGGAATTCCCATTCTTCTCAACATCATCTGTAATTTGTTATGATCCACACACCCAAATGCTTCTGCACAGTCAATAAAACACAAGTAAACATCTTTCTGGTATTCTCTGTTTTTAGCCAAGATCCATCTGACATCAGCAATAGTATCTATCGTTCCACATCTTCTTCTGAATCCAGCTTGCACTCTGAAGTCCACTGTCATTATACTGCTAAAACTGTTTAATTACCTTCAGCAAGATTTTAACTTGCATGTGATATTAATGATACTTTGATAATTTCCACATTCTGTGGAATCACCTTTCTTTGGAATGAGTACAAACATGGATCTTTTGCAGTCAAGTGGCCAGGTAGCTATCTTCCAAATTTCTTGGCATAGACAAGTAAGTGCCTCCGGAATGGCATCTGTTTGTTGAAACACCTCAGTGGGTATTCCATCAATTCCTGGATCCTTGTTTTTTGCCAATGCTTTCAGTGCAGCTTGGACTTCTTCAGTGAATGCCATTGCTTCTTGATCATATGTCACCTCCTCAAAAAGAGGAACATGAACCAATTCTTTTTAGTACAGTGACTCTGTGTACTCCTTCCATCTTCTTTTGATGTTTCCTGCATCACTGAGTATCTTGCTCATAGAATATTTCAATATTGCAATATAAGGCTTGAATTTCCTCTTCACTTCTCTCAGCTTGTAAAATGCTGAACATGCCCTCCCCTTTTGATTTTCTAACTCCAGGGTCTTTGCACATTTCATTATAATAAATGCCTTTATCTTCTTGAGCTGCTCTTTGAAATCTTCTGTTCAGTTCTTTTATCATCATTTCCTCCATTTACTTTAGCTATTCTCTGTTCAAGAGCAAGTTTCATAATCTCCTCTGACATCCACTTTGGTCTTCTCTTCCTTTCCTGTTTTGCAGCTTCAACTTGAACTTGCATATGAACAACTGATGTCCAGTTCCACAGTCAGCTCCAGCCTTGTTCTGACTGATAATATTAAGCTTCTCCAGAGCCTCTTTCCACAGTTGTAGTCAACCTGATTTCTGTGCATTCCATCTGGTAAGGTCCATGTGTATAGCCACCATTTATTTTGTTGAAAACAAAAAAAAGGTATTTGCAATGAATAAGTCATTGGTCTTGCAAAATTCTATCATAAGATCTCCAGCACCATTTCTATTACTAAGGCCATATTTCCTAACTAATGATGCTTTGTGTCCAAATTTTACATTCCAATGACCAGTAATTATCAAAACATCTTGATTGCATGGATGGTCAATTTCAGATGGCAAAACCTGGTTAAAATCTGATTTTTCACCTTTCACTTTGGTGGTTGTTGCATAAATTTGAATAATGTCATATTAACTGTTCTTTCTGACAGTATTGTACTTTAGGATAAATCTTGAAATGTTCTTTTTGATGACAATAAATTCCTCTTCAATTTTCCTAGTACATATTTCATACATCCCATATTCAGATTAGTAAGGAATGTTTGTAACTGTTTCTTCCCATTTTCAGTCATGTCCCAGCAGCAAATGAAGGTTCTGAAAGTTTTACTCCATCTATGTCATTAAGGTTGACTCTACTTTGAGGAGGCAGCTCCTTCCCAGTTGTATTTGAGTGCCTTCCAACCTGAGGAGCTTATCTTCTGACACTACATAAGAAAATGTTTCACTGTTCTTCATCACTTTTTCCAGTAATATATCAAACAGTCTTTCACTGCTATTCATAAGGTTTTCACTGGCCAATTTTTTCAGAAGTGGATTGTCTTGTCCTTCTTCCAATCTGTATTAGTGTGGAAACTCCACTGAAACCTGTCTACCATGGGTGACCCTACTGGTATTTGAAAAACTGGTGTATAGCCTCCAGCCTCACAGCCTCAAGCAAGCCACCACAGTACAACAAACTAACAGACAAGCATTGAGAATCATATCTACCTACACCCAATAAATATACTGTTACATTAATTTTTGGTGTTTCTCTAAGAATAAATGCTTATGGTTGCTGATACATGTAAGTTCCAGAAAAATGTGCATTTTCTAATTGCTGGGTATAGGGTTCTATATTATTTTATTTTTTAACAAAACTGTCTAAACTTTCTATTTCTTAATTTATATTTTGCTTACCTACCATACATACTACTAGAAGGCTGGTGATTCAAGTGGCTCATCAGCCACTCCTCAGAAAGAAGATTAGGCAATCTACTTCCACGGCTGCCTTGGAAACCCAAGGAGGGTTGCTATGAGTCAGATTCAACTCTACAGCAGTGAATTTGGTGGGTTTGTTGTTGTTGTTCTTGTTATTGTTTTACCATACTACACCAGACGTCACCAATATTTTTCTTTTAAAACTCTCACAGCAAGAGAAAGATGACAACTCATCAAAAACTACTGGCACTTCCTTTTAACAAAATAAATTGAGATTTCTAACAGGGGACGAAAACGTTGGTCTGGCAGTTGTCTGCTGGTTTCCAGCAACTGAGGTGCCTTTAACATGTAAAATGGCCCAGCAACATTTAAATGCAATTGTAGTGGGAGCGCCAAAGACCATACCTGGCAAAAATCTTCAGGAAAGGTGAGGTATGATGAAATCAAGTACGTGTCTTCATTGGTTCAATTAATCATGCATATGTAATGAGACACCAATCATGGCTATGCACTGATACCCCAAATGACTATGATAAAGGACCCTGGACCTTGGAGCTTTGGGATTGATGTGTATGTGGGAGGGATTGCGCATAAGCAGCTCTGGATGGAGACTCCTCTTGGCCCTTGCCTTTTTTATGTTTGTACCCTTTCCCTAAATTAAAGAAAGCACTTTTCCAGCAATCGGTGAGTCACTACAAACTACCATACCTAAAGGAGTAGTGAAGTTACTTTTTCTGATGTGGGGGGATAAGGCAGGAACCATGTGGACTAGCTTGTAGCCAGCACCTGGTAATGTAGTCCCAGGTGAGAGAAATGGCTAAGTGGAGCAGTTGGGATCTGAACTGACCAGGGACTGGAAGCTGAGATTCCCTGGAATGCTTTGATATCACAAATTGTTGCCAGCAGAAGTGAGATCCAATTCCTGACTAAGGAAAAGCATGAAGTTTGGGAGGAAACAGGATAAATGGATGAGAGATTCTGGATGGTTACTTTGGTCAATGCTATCTGTAAATGAAAGTAAGCTGTAAGTATAAATGGCTTTCACTATTGCCAACAATGTTTATCTCATGTGTACAACTCAATCAGATCAGATGGATGAACATCATGAATTACTGCTAGTGCTGTCTTAAATTAGTCTTGTGGCTGCTTGAATTCCAGAAACTGCCTCTGAGGCAACTTGTGTGTGCAAAGCTATCTATGTGCAAAACAAATAATAAGGACAATGTGAAAATTTGGCACCAGTATTTAATAGTTTCAAGATAATTCTAAACTTGAGTATTTTAACCTAATTCCTCTCTTCTCAATCAACCAACTTCTTCATCACTTGACTCCTAGTTAACTGAGACACATGAGGCATCTTTGGGCTATGAGAATTTTTGGAAAAGTATAAACAACTCCAAATTCTATTTCAAAATATCCCTCTTTCCTTAATGTTTTTCATATTCTTATTTTCAAATGTTTCTATGTAAGTCTGAGGACTGGTGGCAAATTAGGCATTAGGCATATCAGTCCCGTACGGAAATTGCTTTAAAATACCAGCTAGATCCAAATCTGGGGGAAAAAAAAAAGATGTGGGACTCTGCATTTTAAGACTGCTTTTCTGTTCCCTTCTATCTATCTAGCTTTCTACAATTCATTCTTTTAAAAGTCCTCTCTGACTCCGCCACCAGCACACTGTCATACCTCATAAAACATGTATCACAACATTTGAGTACATATATTCATCACTGTAGACTCAGTGCAGAGCAGTGCACAACATGCAATTGATTTCAAATAACTGTTTTTTCAACCAAACCAACAACTGTAAAGTAACTACTATCTTACATAGGCTCTTCCTCTAGTTGAAAGATGATAATCAATCACAAAAGGCATTTATCAGCATCATCCCAGGGCTTTAAAAAAAATACACATAACTAGACTTCGTTTATAATACCTTAACCCAAGGAGGGGTCACTATGAGTCAGGTCTGACTAGACGGAACACAGCAACAACAACAAAGGAAAGTGGCTCCTGAGCTGATACTTGGAGGAAGACTTTGAGTGACAGAGCCACAGACAAAAGAAGTAGTATTTGAGTATTCCAGGAAAAGGGAAGGACCTATTTGAAGATATTGACGTTGGGAAATAAAAACATGTTACACTGAGAGAATTCCATAATTACAAGTGATTCCATTTACTGAAATGACTAATATACAGGAAGAAGGTGGCGGACTAGGCAGAAAGACTGCACAGACCCTCTTCAACAAAAAAAAAGGGGAAACCAATTAACACAGACACAGAAGATAATCCTGGACACCTGAGCCTTGAAGGGAAGGATATAGAAGTGAACTAAATCCCAACTAGCAGAATAATTTGCATGAAAACCCCAAAAAAGGAGACAGACGGACCTGCAGTCTGGCAGCGATCCTGAACGATCCTGAGGGCACTGCACAGACAGCTTTGAGAGTGCCGAGTGTGACAGGACCTAAGAATTAAACTAAAAATCAGCCCTGCTAGCGAGGGACTGCACGGAGGGCTGCTCTGGTGACTGGGGAATAAACGGAGAGGGTACAGAGAAACATGGATAAGCTGTGGACTTTTGCCTGTCCAGAGGACGCTGCCATTTTGAATGTTCACAAGCGGCTTGACCATTTTCGATATTTAAAGAGACAGCACTCTTGCAGATTCCAGGGGCTTAAGAACAGGTTCTGCTTGCCAGTAACCCGAAGGACATTCCAGACCTCCAAGATTGAAAAGGTGCAACATTTCTCTTGTTACTCTTATACCCTATACCCGCTTGGTGAATGGAGGTGTGGCCATCTGCCACTCCCACCTAATTTCTAGGTCCACAGGAACTCCATCACAGTCTGTGTGCTCAGATGGAGCCTGGGTGTCATGCCCTGTCATCCATCAATTTATTTTCTCTTTTTTTATTTTTCTCTCTTTTTTGCTTTCTTTATTCTCATGATTAGTTTGCTTGTATTTGTCTGTTTTAAAACAACTGTTATTATTAATACTTTTGTTTTTTCACTATTACTCTTATTCTTCCCCTCCCAGGTCCTACTTTTCAACTATTTTTCATTTCCCTGTTCCTGGTTGGAATTTTTTTTTTTCTTCTTACTCCTTTTTTTTTACCAACCTTTTTTCTCATGTCTAAACCCATGCCTTGTTTTTCTTTTTGCACCGTTATCCAGCAAAATTATCCCTCAAATATGATGGTGAAATTAGGAGATTTCCACATAAGCAGAAACTAAGGGAATTGGTTAAAAGCAGACAAACCTTACAACAGATGCTAAAGGGAGTCCTTTAACTTAGAACTAAAAATAGCAAATAACAACCAACCATTAATATACAAGATGATATAACCCAAAAACCACAGCTATGGACATATCCAAAGTAAAATGAGCTTACAAGATTGTAAACAGGGAACCAGAGATATCAATTGGCAAGTGAGAACAAACAAAATAAGGGAAAAGACTGTGTAGTTACAGAACTTCTAAATGGTGAGGAAGTTAAGAGAGATGCAAGGTAGAAACTCAAGGAGAAAATTATAAATCATAGGGTAACCTCAAAGAAAAATGATAAACCTTCACATCACAATAAAAAAGAAGACAAGCACAAATATTCAGCATATACTAAAACAACAGCAACAAACGAAATAATAACACGATTCATAAACATAATGAGCTCAACACAGAAAATAGTATGGAACAAAGAAACCAGGGAAACCACAAAGAAACACATACAAAAATGACAGCAAAAAATTCAAATATATCAATAATTATACTGAATGTTAGTGGATTACATGCACCACTCAAGAGATGGAGAGTTGCAGACAGGATAAGAAAACAAAACCCATCAATATGCTGCCTACGAGAGACACACGTTAGAGATAAAGACAAAAACTGACTAAAAATCAAAGGTTGGAAAAAGATATATCAAGCACATGGCAACTGTAAGAGAGCATGAGTAGCAATATTCATTTCTGAAAAAACTGACTTTTAAGACAAAAACCACCATAAGAGACAAGGAAGGACATTATATAATGATTAAAGGATCAATGGAACATTAAGATATAACCATAATAAATATCTATGGACCCAGTGAAAGAGCCCCAAAACACATAAATCAGACTCTAAAAGAGCTGAAAAGCCAAACAGATGACTCTACAGTTATAGTGGGAGATTATAATACACCACTTTCTTTGAAAGATAGAACAACTGCAAAGAAACTCAACAAAGATACAGAAGAGCTAAACAATACACTCCATCAACTTGGCCTTATAGACATCCACAGAGCACTTCACCCAACAGCAGGACAATATATATTCTTCTCCAGTGCACATGGAACATTTTCCATGATAGACCATATATTAGGCCATAAAACAAGCCTTCATAAATTTAAAAACATTGAAATACTGCAAAGCATCTTCTCAGATCATAATGCTATCAAAATAGAAATCAACAATAGGAAAATCAACAGGAAAACAGTAAACACATGGAAACTGAACAACACCCTCCTTGAGAAAGACTAAGAGAAGAAATCAAAATTGAAACTCAAAAATTCCTTGAATCAGGCATTTATGCAAAACCAACAGCCAACATTATTCTACATTATTATTGTAAAAGTTAAGGAAAGGTTTATCTATAGAAGGAAATTTTCTTTGTTGGTTACCAGGAGTGGGAGAGGAGGGGAGGGAAAGCTGTTAGATAGATAGAGATAAGTATTGATTTGGGTGAAGAGAAGGGCAATGTACCAAATGTGAGTGACCAATATGGTGGCACTGAGGAAGAGAAAGACAGAAAGAGGTATGTAGGAGGTACAGACAACAAATATGAACCCTTTTGCACATACAGTACTGCATTCTCAGTGAAGGAAAACACAGATATATGGGTGGATAGATGGGTGGACAGGCTGAACTATTAGGTATGTCTATGAAATGGGGAGTGTATCCAAGAACAACTATAGGGTTGGCAGACAATGGTCCTTTAAGTTTAGGTGAATGATCAGAATTCCCAGGTGTATAGTAGAGCTGACAAGGGGCAAGGTTGTGGTCACTGCTTAGTCACAGCCAGCTACCAGGAGGGACCTACTAGTTGAATCTGTGGGCTGGGGATTATAGTCACAGGGGACATCAAACTCAATTGGCATAACATACTATACAAAACACTGTTCCACCTCCTACTTTGGTGAATAGCGACAAGGATCTAAAAAGCTAGCAAGCTGCCATCTAGACGCAACGATGGGTTTCTCCTCGTCCAGAACAAAGAAGAATGAAGAAAACCAATATTCATGGACACAATTATTCCTAGCAACAGGTACAACACCTAATCTGCAGCCTAAGACTATGAGACCAGAAGAACTAGATGATGCCCGGCTACCACGGTCAACTACTCGTTCAGTGACCTATCTAGGACATCCTTGATAGAGAGAGAGAACAGTATGGAACAAAACTCAAAATCATTTGGAAAAAAAAGGCAGGCAGGACCAGGTTTGCTGGTCCGATAGAGCCTGGTGGAACCACTGAGACTATGGCCACAAGCTACCCTTCAGATCTGGAATTGAATCTACGTCTGTGGTTTCAAACCAAAAAAAGAGACAGGCATATGAGCTGAATATCTACCTCAGGTAGATACACTCCTTGGAGAGAACAATCTGGGGTGAAAGAAGGGCTGCTTATGTACAGGGAAACAGCTCAGGGGGCAGGAATGCATGGTGAGATGGACACTGGGAAAAGGTAACTATGGGGAGGAAGTGGGAGGGGAGTTGTTGCATTGTGATAAATTGTGGTCAATGTCATGAGACAAAATGTAAGTGAACTGCTGTATGGAAAGTGAATTTGCTCTGGAAATCTTCAACCAAATCACAACTAATAATAATAATAATAATAATAATAATATATAGAAAAAGATCTAGAAATCAATCTAGAGAGGTGTGCACAGGCCTCAAAGGTCTTGAATCATAAAGCTAAAAAGTATGAACTTCAATAGATTCAAAATGGAGTCTCGCCAGTGAGCAGCACATTTTCCCTTTTGGCATCTAAGGACTTGGAAAACTAGGGACAACAGTTTGAATTAGGAACTCTGGTGCTCTGAACAGCTCACTGAATCAGAGTGCACCAAACACAGAAGAGCAGAATTAGAGGAAAGGTATAGGGAGATTACTTAGGAAAGAGCTACTGGCGAGGGACAGACGGGCATCCGAGAGAGGCACTGGAAACTTTCCTGGGGCAGTCACTGTCTGCCAGGCGAGGGTGGCCCCTGAGATCCCCAAGCCAAGAAGGAAGACACCTTATAATAGCATACCAGCAACCACTCTAATATTACAGCGGGCAGCGGCAGAGACCTGCCTCCAGCAGCTGATTTTGTTGGTAATTTGGGTCATCTGGGTGCAGGCAGGCACAGGCACCACTGATGAGATATGGCAGAGAATTCACTGTTGCAACAGCAAGGTTAGCTGCCTCTCCTCCCAGTGGGTCACAAAGTGGGCTAGGGTCAGACTGGGAGACATCGTGCTTTTCTTTGTCACAAAGATCGGGACTGCAGGTCACTAGCAGGTACTCCCCCACTCCAACACAGCTGAAACTGCATGCATCCTTGGCGCCACGAGTGGGCGGTATCACAGACAAACTCCAGAGCCGGCCATTGGCAGTCTGGTGGGATTATGTCAGCACTGCGGGCAGACAGGACAGGGAGAGCGAAGAAACCATTGTCCCAGGAATTTTCCTTTGGAGCCATTCTCTGACGCTGTGAGGCCATGGAGGCGGGGTCTTTGAGTGTGCCTGAAACTGGCGGAAAGATGCGACGAACTAACAATACAAATCTTCCCTGAGGTTGAGCCATGGTCTTGCAAATAAATACGTCATCAGTAATACCCTGCTCAAAGCCCTAGAAACGGACCTTAGCAACAAAAGCTTTCCTTCTTCTGCTCCCACCTTCTCCGCCAATAACTTCACTCATTCAATAGAAGAAACCATATTCAGCCAATAACCATAAAACCTCCTGATTCGAACTCTAAACCCTCTTTAAGAAAAACAGAAACACTTATCCACACGAAACACAGTAATTCCACCATCACAAAGAAAACAACAGAGTGATCCAACACAGCTGAATCAATAACGAAACACACCAGCTTCAATTTTTCAAAACATTAAACCATAAAACCAAGACAAAACAAATCAACATGTAACAAGCAGCTAGAGACAACCTAAAGAGACACTGTTCTACCTGATTCCAGGGTCTTAAGAAGAGGTTCTGCTTTTCAGGAACCCCAAGAACTCTCTGGACCTGCACTACAAGACTGAAAAGGTCATAGTTTACCCCTTCTTTTTTTTTCTTTTATCTCGTGGTTAACCCCATCCCTTGTTTGTTTTTGTTTGTTTGTTTTTGCTTTTTTTCTTTGTATTGTTTGTTTGTTTCTTTCATCATTATTCTCCTTCTCTACCTTTTTTCTCTCAGTGACCTATACCCAAATATTTCAGATTAACCTGTTTTCTTCTTTTCTCCCCTTTTTCTTTTATTGGTTACTGGTCCTGTGTGATTTCAGAGTGTATTTTTTATCCATGTGCTTAGAGTTTTTTCAACGATTATTCTATTGTAATTTTTGCCGAGCCGACTGAGAAACAACAACAGACCCCATAAGATACAAGTACACCCACACCTCCTGCAATGTGCTTTACTGAGAAAGAGCCAGCACCTCCTTCTCCACCAATGGGCAAAGGATAAAAAACCACCAAGAGCCTGAATCATCCTTGGCTGCTCTTCACAAACAATTAACAGAGATCTTAATACAATACCATCATACCTCGGAGACAACAGACCATCACGGTCCACACAAAGAAGCAAGATAAAGTGGTAGAAACAAGGGAACAGGATACAGACCCAAAATACATCCCTGAGGAAGAAGCAACCTTGGAACTCTCTGATAAGGAATTCAAAAGAATTATATTTAGGTATCTTCAAAGGATCGACAGAAAGACCAAAAAAAGCACAGAAAAAAACATGTAAGAATTTTGGAAGAAAATATAAGAACAAAATGACAAAATAAATGAAAAATTAGAAATTATTCTAAATCTACAGACAGAAATCCAGAAGATTAATAGTAAAATATTATAAATAGATAACACAATGGAAGGGCAAAAGAGCAGACTTGATGCAATGGAAGACAGAATTAATGAGATTGAAGACAAATACCTGAATACTTCTTTGGAAAGGAATCAGTCAGAAAAAAAATCTAAACAAAATGAAAAAAGCCTCAGGTTCATGTGGGATACCATCAAAAGGAATAACTTACATGTCATTGGAATTCCAGAACAGGAAAAGAAAAATGAAACCAATGAGAAAATAGGCCAAGATTTGCTGGAGGAAAACATCCCTGATATAATGAAAGAGGACAACATATCCATTCAGGAAGTCTAACGAACCCCAAACAGGACAGACCCAAAAGAAAATCACCGAGACATATCATCATAAAACTCACCAAAACCAAGGAAAAAACAGAATCCTGAAAGCAGCAAAACAAAAACAAAAAGTTACCTACAAAGGACAGCCAGTAAGGATAAGCTCTCATTTCTCAGCAGAGACTATGCAAGTGAGAAGACAATGGGATGGTATATATAAAACCCTGAAAGAGAAAAATTTTCAACCAAGAATTATATACCCGGCAAAACTGTCCCTCAAATATGATGGTGAAATTAGGATATTTCCAGATAAGCAGAAACTAAGGGAATTGTGGTTAAAATGAGACCAACCTTACAAGAGACGCTAAACAGAGTACTTTGAACAGAGAACCAAAAATAGCAAGTAACAACTGACCATTAATACACGAGATGACATATCCCAGAAACCACAGCTACGGACATATCTAAAGTAAAATGAGCTTACAAGACTGGAAACAGGGAACCAGAGACATCAATTGGCAAGTGAGGACAACAACAAACAAAAAGAGGGAAAATACTGTGTAGTTACAGTACTTCTAAATGGTGAGAAAGTTAAGAGAGTTGCAAGATAGAAAGGACTGTTCTAAATTCAGGAAGAAAATTATAAATTAACCTCAAAGAAAAATGACAAACCTTCACATCACGATATAAAAGAGGACAAGCACAAATGCTCAACAAATACTAAATCAAAAGCAACAAAGGAAATGGTAACAGGATTCATAAACATAATTGCCTCAGCAAAGAAAATAATATGGAACAAAGAAACCAGGGACACCATGGAAAATCACATACCAAAATGACAGCAACCAAATCATACTTGTCAATAATTACACTGAATGTTAATAGATTAAATGCACCACTCAAGAGATGGAGAGTTACAGACAGGATAAGTAAACAAAACCCACTTATATGCTGCCTATAAAAGACACAACTTAGAGATAAAGACAAAAACAGACTAAAAATCAAAGGTTGGAAAAAGATATATCAAGCAAATGGCAACTGTAAGAGACCAGGAGTGGCAATATTAATTTCTGATCAAATTGACTTTAAGACAAAAACCACCATACAAGACAAGGAAGGACATTATATAATGATTACGGATCAACTGAACATGAAGATATAACCATAATAAATATCTATGGACCCAATGAAAGGGCCCCAAAATACATAAATTAGACTTTAAGATGTGAAAAGCCAAACAGATGACTCTACTCTCATAGTGGGAGATTTTAACACAGAACTTTCTTTGAAAGATAGAACTGGAAAGAAACTAGTAAAGATGCAGAAGAGCTAAATAATACACTCCATCATCTGGGCCATACAGACATCTACAGAGCACTTCACACAACAGCAGCACAACATACATTCTTCTCCAGTGCACATGGAACTTTTCCAATGATAGACCATATGTTACGACATAAAGCAAGCCTTAATAAATTTAAAAACATTGAAATACTGCAAAGCATCTTCTCAGATCATAATGCTATCAAATTAGAATCAACAACAGGAAGATCAGCAGGAAAAGAGTAAACACATGAAAACTGAACAACACCCTCCTTGAGAAAGACTGGGTCAGAGAAGAAATCAAAATTGAAATTCGAAAATTCCTTGAATCAAACGAAATGAAAACACAAAATCTTTAGGAAACAGCAAAAGCAGTGGTCAGAGGCCAATTTATAGCAATAAGTGCACACATCAAAAAAGAAGAAAGAGCCAAAATCAACACTTTAAACAAACTTCTCCAACAGTTAGAAAAAGAACAGCAAGAAAAGCCCACAGTCACCAGAAGAAAGTAAATAATCAAGATTCGAGCAGAAATCAATGAAACAGAAAATAGAAGGGCTATAGAAAAAATCAATAGGACCAGAAGTTGGTTTTTTAAAAAGATTAATAAAATTGACAAACCACTGGCAAATCTAACAAAGGAAAAGAGGGAGAGAACAAAATTAACACGAATAAGAAACGAAATGGGTGATATCACAACAGAACCAAGTGAAATAAAAGAGATTATATCGAGATACTATGAAGAACTCTACTCCAATAAATTTTAAAATCTGGAAGAAATGGACAGATATCTAGAAACACACCATTTACCTAAACTAACACACACTGATGTGGAAAAGTTGAACAGGCACTTCACAAAAGAAGAAATTGAACAGGTCATCAAAAAATTACCAACTAAGGCGGGTTCTAGCAGCTCGGGTGGTGGGTTTAATAGCAGTGGCCAGAGAACCTAGCTTCACGAAGACTCTCGGTGTGCAGTGGCCTGCAGGCACCCAGCACATGCACTCCTCGCTACCAAAATGCCCAAAAGGAAGGTCAGCTCTGCAGAAGGACCAATAAAGGAAGAGCCCAAGAGGATATCGGAGCGGTTGTCAGCTAAACCTGTTTCTACAAAAGACTAAATGAAGCCAAAGAAGGCAGCAGGAAAGGATAAAGCAACAGACAAGAAAGTGCAAACAAAAGGAAAAAGAGGAGAAAGAGAAAACAGGCTAAAGTGGGTAACCAAGAAACTAAAGAAGATTTACCTGCAGAAAATGGAGAAACTAAATACCAGGAGAGTCTAGCATCTGATGAAGCAGGAAATAAACAAGCCAAATCAGATTAATGTTTGTCTACCATGTCTTATCAGTCCCGGAATCGCCGTTCTTGTACAATCCAGAGGAATAATTTTATCAACTATTTTGTAAATGCAAGCTTTTTAGGAGATGTAGAAACATATTTAAGAAGGAGGAAATCCCACTTCATTCCATTTTTTAAGTGTGTTTTTTTTTTTTTTTTTTTTAAAGAAATGAAATCATTTGCTGGTTGTTTATTTTTTCGTACAACCAGAAAGTAATAAGATGTTGATTTGTGGGAGGCTTTGACTGTCTTGGATGTCGGTGTAACATTCTGGGGGGGGGGGGGCAGTTTTTAGATCCCATGATACCAGGCAGACTTGATGGCAATTTGGAGTCACAGTCATGCATTTATATGACTTCAACATTTTAACTGATTCTATTTTCATGTTACTTTTGCTAGAACTGTTAAAACCACTCACACAACATGGCTCTCCCTATCAGAAGAGTGTGCGTTCTTTACCATCTCTGCTTATGGTAGTCCAGTTCTCATAACTTTCTTATGTGCTGTGAAAGACTGAAATTTGAGTGTATAGTGTGTGAGATAATAAACTGTGAATGAGTGAGACATACGATTTAACAGCTTGTCAACAGTTGAATATAATGGTACTTGATAAGCTCTTAACGAAAATTTGCTTCCAAATTTAAACCTGGAAAGTCACTGAAATTTAGGAAAGAATTAAAACTCCATGGAATTTTAGATTTCTGGTATGTACATTAAGAATTGTGTACAAATTGTCCATAATGTCTCTGTATTGACCCTTAAAACAACTAATAAAACAACAATTATGAAAGGAAAAAAAAAAAATTACCAAGTAAAAAAAGTCCTGCCCCAGACGGTTTCACTGGAGAATTCCACAAAACATTCAGAGAAGAACTGATACCAATCCTACTCAAACTATTACAAAACATAGAAAAGGATGGAATCCTCTCTAACTCATTTTATGAAGCAAGCATAACCTTGATACCAAAAACCAGACAAAGACATCACTCAAAAGGAAAACTACAAACCAATAACCCTCATGAATATAGACGCAAAAATCTTCAACAAAATCCTAGCCAATAGACTCCAACAACATATGAAGAAAATCATTCATCATGATCAAGTGGGGTTTATATCAGGTATGCAGGGATGGTTCAACATTAGAAAAACAATCAATGCCATCCACCACGTAAATAAAACAAAGGAGAAGAACCACATGATGATATCAATTGATACAGAAAAGGCATTTGATAAAATCCAACACCCAATCCTGATCAAAACTCTCAGCAAAATAGGAATAGAA
>NW_006921894.1:2422904-2423810 GCF_000298275.1 Orycteropus afer afer | reverse complement strand
GCCCGCTATCACCACTTCTATTCAACATTGTACTGGAAGTCCTAGCCAGGGCCATAAGGCAAGAAAGGGAAACCAAAGGTATCCAAATTGGTAAGGAAGAAGGCAAACTATCTCTATTTGCTGATGATATATGATCCTATACCTAGAAAACCCAAGAAACTCAGTCAAAAACCTACTGCAACTAATTGAGAGATTTAGCATCACGGCAGGATATAAGATCAACATCCAAAAATCAGCTGGATTCTTCTACACCAGCAAAGAGATGGCTGAAAAAGAAATAAGGAAATCAATTCCATTCTCAATAGCTACCAAAATAAATAAATAAATAAAACACTTGGGAATAAGTCTTACCAGGGACACAAAAGAACTGTACAAAGAAAACTAAAAAAAACTACTTAAAGAAACCATAAGAGATTTACATAAATGGAAGAACATCCCATGCTCATGGATAGGAAGATTGAACACTGGGAAAATGTCAGATCTACCCAAAGCAATCTATACATTCAATGCAATCCCAACCCAGATCCCATCAACATTCTTTAAGAATATGGAAAAAACAATCACTAAATTTATATGGAAAGGAAAGAAACCTCGGATAAACTAAGCACTATTGAAGAAGAAAAACAAAGTAGGAGATCTCACACTGCCGGATCTCAAAACCTACTATACAGCCACAGCAGTCAAAATTGCCTGGTATTGGTTTAATGACAGATACATAGACCAATGGAATAGAATTGAGAACCCAGATATAGATCGATCAACCTACAGTCACCTGATCTTTGAAAAAGACCCGAAATCCAATAAATGGGGAAGAGAATGTTTGTTTAATAAATGGTGCTGGCAAAACTGGACATTCATTTGCAGAAAAATGAAACAAGATCTGTACCTCACACCACACACAAAAAC
>NW_006921894.1:2420397-2420825 GCF_000298275.1 Orycteropus afer afer | reverse complement strand
CTACATAAATGGAAGAACATCCCATGCTCATGGATAGGAAGATTGAACATTGTGAAAATGTCCATTCTACCCAAAGCAATCTATACATTCACTGCAATCCCCTTCCAGATCCCATCAACATTCTTTAGGGATATGGAAAAACCAATCACTAACTTCATGTGGAAAAGAAAGAGACCTCGGATAAGCAAAGCACTATTGAAGAAGAGAAACAAAGTAGGAAGTCTCACACTGGCAGATCTCAAAACCTATTATACAGCCACAGTAGTCAAAACTGCCTGGTATTGGTTTAATAAGAGATACACAGACCAATGGAATAGAATTGAGAACCCAGACATAGATCCACTGACCTATGGTCAGCTGATTTTTGACAAATGGCCAATATCCATTAAATGGGGAAGAGAATGTTTAATAAATGGTGCTGGCAAAAC
>NW_006921894.1:2408316-2419676 GCF_000298275.1 Orycteropus afer afer | reverse complement strand
GGCCCCGACTCATAGCGACCCCTCCTTGGGTTTCCGAGGCAGTATCACTACAGAAGTAGGATTGCCCAACCTTCTATTAGAGAGATGCAAATCAAAACAACAATGCGATACCATCTTGCTCTAGCACTAGTAGCAAAGTTCAACAAGACAGAAAATAACAAATCCTGGTGAGGTTGTGGAGAGATTGGAACCCTCAAACACTGCTGGCAGGACCATAAAATGGTACAACAATTGTGCAAATCAGTATGGCGATTCCTTCAAAAGTTCCAAATAGAAATACCATTTGACCCAGCCATCCCATTACTAGGTATACACCCTAGAGAAGTGAGAGCCATGACAAGAACAGACATATGCACACCCATGTTCATCGCAGCACTATTTACAATAGCCAAAACATGGAAACAACCTAGATGTCCATCAACTGAGGAATGGATATCCAAACTATGGTACATACACACAATAGAATACTATGCAACCCAAAAGAATAATGTAGAATCTTCAAAACACCACATCACATGGATGAACTTGGAGGGCATTATGCTGAGTGAAATAAGTCAATCACAAAAGGACAAATATTGTATTAATTAGTCCGTTACTGTAATAGTCAAGGAAATATTTATCTATGGAAGGTCATTTTCTTTGTTGGTTACCAGTGGTAGGAGGGGAGGGGAGGGAATACTGTTAAATAGAGAGAGAAGTTTTGATTTGTGAAGAAAAGGGCAATGTCCAAATGTGAGTGATCAATATAGTGGCATTGAGAAAGAGAAAGATATAGAGAGGTACGTGGAAAGTACAGACAACAAAGATGAACCCTTTTGCGCATATAGTATGGCGTAGTCAGTGAAGGTAAACACGGGTATATGGGTGGATAGATGGGTGGAAAGGCTGAAATGTTAGGTATGTATATGAAGTGGAGAGTGCACCCAAGAACATGTATAGGGTTGGCAGACAATGGTCCAATAACTTTTTGGGTATGATCTAAATTCCCAGGTGTATAATGGGGCTGACAAGGGGCAAGGTTGTAGTCATTGCTTGGTGACAGGCAGCTACATAGAGGGACCGAGTAGTTGAGCCTGTGGGCTCGGGGCCATAGTCACAGAGGACATCAAGCTCAATTGGCATAACATACTACACAAATCATTGTTCCACCTCCTACTGTGGCGAGTAGCAACTGAGATCTTAAAAGCTTGCAAGCTGCTATCTAGATGCAATGATGGGTCGCTCATCGACCAGAGCCAAGAAGAATAAAGAAAACCAAAATTCATGGAAACAATTAGTCCTATCGACTGGTACACCATCCTATCTGCACCCTATACAACTATGAGACCAGAAGAAATAGATGGTTGCTCGGCTACTACTGTCAACCACTTGGAATAGGATATTTATAGGAGATCCTGGATAGACAGGGAGAACAATGTGGAACAAAAGTCAAAATCATTTGGGGGGGGGGGGGGGGAGCGGGGAACAGGTTTGCTGGCCCGATGGAGCCTGGTGGAACCACTGAGACTATGGCCCCTAGCTGCCCTTCAGGTCTGGAATTGAAAGCACACCTGTGGCTTCCAGCCAAACAATAGACAAGCATATCAGTTGAGAATTTACCTGAGGTAGATACACTTCTTGGAGAGAACAAGCATGAGAGGAAGAAGGGCTGCTCAGGCACAGACAGACAGCTCAGGGCGTAGGAGTGCATGGAGGGATGGACACAGGGAAGAGGTAACTATCAGGTGGAAGTGGGAGGGCAGATGTCGCATTGTGCTAAACTGTGGTCAATGTCATGAGACAAAGTGTATGTGATCTGCTGTATGGCAAGTGTATTTGCTCTGTAAATTTTCACTCAAATCACAATTAAAAAAATCTTTAAAAAAAAGAATTTGAACTTCATCATAAATGTGTGGAACACTACTGAACAGCGGAATGGAAAATAGAAATTATAGTGTACAAACATTACTTTGGAGTCTATGTGGAGAACAGCCTGGGTGGAACTAGAAAGTAAAATAGGAATTTAATTAAAAGGCTATTGGAATAACCCAGGAAAGAAACAATAAGGCCTAAACCAAGGCAGTATTGAATAAAGAAGAAAACAGATGGCAAACATTTTACGCAAAAGGAACTTTAGTTGCTAAGTTACTAATTAAATGTGGGAGCTGAATTACAGAAGAGTCTGGGCTTCTGGCTTCAGTAAATGAACATAAATTACAAATACAGGGAACAATGCTGAAAGAGTATGTTTAGCAAGGGAACCACACAGGCAAGAATGCTAGGCATACTGACATTGAGGTAGTTATAGTACATCAAAAGAGATACATAACTTGCATAAGGGGGTCTGTGCAATGGTTAAGTCTTTGGCTGCTAAATGAAAAGGCCAGTAGTTCGAACCCAGCAGCCACAGTGTGGGAAAAAGATGTGGCAATCTGCTTCCTTAAATGTTGTTATTGTTAGGTGGCATCAAGTTGGTTTCAATTCACAGCCATTCTACATACAATAGAAGGAAACACTCCCCTGTTCTATGCCATCCTCACAATAGTTGCTATGCACAAAACCACTGCTATAGCCACTATGCCAACCCATCTTCTTGAGTCTTCCTCATTTTCACTGACCCTCAACTTTACCAACCATGATGACCTCCTCCAGATCCCTTGTGATAGCATGTCAAAGTACATGAGACCAAGTCCTACCATCCTCACTTCTAAGGAACATTCTGATTATACTTTTTTCAAAACATATTTGTTTGTTCCTCTGGCATCCACTGTACAATTAACAATACTTGCCAATGCCATAATTCAAAGACATCAATTCTTCTTTGGTCATCCTTATTCACTGTCCAGCTTTCACATGCATATAATGTGATTGAAAATACCATGGCTTGACCCAGTCAAACTTTAGTCCTTTATGAGACATCTTTGCTTTTATACACTTGAAGAGGTCTTCTACAGCAGATTTGTCCAATGCAATACGTTGATTTCCTGATTGTTGCTTCCACGGGTGTTGACTGTGGATCCAAAAAAAAAAAAAACCAAACTCGCTGCCATCAAGTCAGTTGTGACTCATAGTAACCTCTCCTTGGATTTCTGAGGCAGTTATCTCTATGGAAGTAGATTGCCCAGTCTTCCGTCTGAGGAGTGGCTGGTGGGTTTGAACTGCCAGCCTTCTGGTTAGCAGTCAAATCCCTTGGGCACTATGCCACCAAACAAAATTCTTGACAACTTCAATCTTTTGTCCATTTATCATGATTTTGCTTATTGGTCCAGCTGTGAGGATTTGTTTTGTGTTGAGGTGTAATCCATACTGAAGGCTGTAGTATTTGATCTCATCAGTGTTTCAAGTCCTCTTCACTTTCAGCAAGCAAGGTCCTATCATCTGCATTTTCTAGGTGGATAATAAGTCTTTCTCCAATTCTGATGCTGTGTTCTTCTTTACAAAGTCTAGCTTCTCAGATTATTTGCTCAGTACACAGATAGAGTAAATATGGTGAAAGGATACAACGCTGACACACACCCTATCAGATTTTAAACCACACAGTATCCCTTTGTTCTGTTTGAACAGCCTTTTAGTCTATGTACAGGTTCTGCATAACCACAATTAAGTATCCTGAATTTCCATTCTTTGCAATGTTATCTATTAATGTATTATGATCCACACAAATGCCTTTCCATTATTGTCAATAAAACACAGGTGAACATCTTCCTGGTATTTGCTTTCAAGAAAGATCCACCTGACAACAGGAATGATATCCCTTGTTCCATACATCCTCTTCTGATTCCAGCTTGAATTTCCGGGTTCCCTGTCGATATACTGCTGCCATCACTTTTGAATTATCTTACACAAAATGTTACTTCTGTGCCATCACGTGCAATCACTTTTCTTTGGAATGGGGACAAATTTTCCTCCAGTTGACTGGCCAGGTAGCTGTCTTCAAAATTTCTTGGCATTGACTACAGCCTTGGAAACCTTATGGGCCATTCTACTTTGTCCTATAGGATTGGTAAGAATCAGAATCAACTGTACAGCAACAGCTTTGTTTTCTTCAGCTAAAAAGAGAGACCTAGGCTGTAGATTAGATTTGGTGTCATAAGCATGTTGTTGTTGTTAGGTGCCACTGAGTCATCTCTGACTCATAGTGACCTCATGTACAACAGAATGAAACACTGCCCAGTCCTGTGCCAGCCTCACAATCCTTGCTATACCTGAGCCCACCGTTGCAGCCACTGTGTCAATCTACCTCATTGAGGGCCTTCCCCTTTTCATTGTCCTTCCACTTTGCCAAGCACAATATCCTTCTCTGGGGAATGGTCCCTTCTTATAACATGCCCAAAGTAAGTGAGACAAATTTGGCCATTCTCGCTTCCAAGAAGCATTCGGCTGCACTTCTTACAAGACAGATTTGTTAGTTCTTTTAACAGTCCATGGTACTTTCAGCATTCTTCACCAACACCACAAATCAAAAGCATCAATTCTTCTTCAGTCTTCTTTATTCATTGTCCAGCTCTCACATGAAAATGAGGCAACTGAAAATAAATACCATGGCTTGTGTCAAATGCACCTTAGTCTTTAAGGGAAACATCTTTGCTCTTCAGCACTTGAAAGAGGTCCTTCGCAGCAGATGTGCCCAATGCTATATACAATGTATGATATCTTGACTGCTGCTTCCACTGGTGTTGACTGTAGAACCAAGTAATATAAAGTCTTTGACAACTTTAATGTTTTCTCCATTTATCGTGATGCTGCTAATTGGTCCTGTTGTGAGGATTTTTATGTTCTTTATATTGAGGTATAATCCATACTGCAGACTGTAGTCTTCAATCTTCAGGTCATCCTCACTTTCAGGAAGCAAAGTTGTGTCATCTGCATAATGTAGGTTTTTAATGAGTCTTCCTCCCATCCTGATGCCACATTCTTCTTCATATAGTCCAGCTTCTCAGTTTATTTGTTCTGCATACAGACTAAATAAGTATGGTGAAAGGATACAACCTTGATGCACTTCCTTCTTGATTCTGAACCATGCAGTATCCCCCCTTGTTCTATTCGAGCAACAGCCTCCTGGTCTAAGTACAAGTTCCTTACGAACATAATTAAGTGCTCTAGAGTGTTCTAAGTGTTCAATGTGCCATCCATAATTTGTTATGATCCACACAGTCAAATGTTTTTGCATAGTCTATGAAACACAAGTAAACAACTTTCTGGTATTCTCTGCTCTAAATTAAGATCCATCTGACTTCAGTAGCGATATCCCTCGTTGCATGTCCTCTTCTGAATCCAGCTTGCATATCTGGAAGTTCTCTGTCAATATACTGCTGTACCCATTTTTTAATTATCTTCAGTAAGACTTTTCTTGCATGTGATATTAATGACACTGTTTGATAATTTCCACATTCTGTGGATTCACCTTTCTCTGGAATGGGTATAAATATAGATCTTTTCCAGTCAAGTGGCCATGGAGTTGTCTTCCAAATCTTCTGGCATAGCCAAGTGAGTCCCTCTAGTGCAGAATCCATTTGTTAAAACATCTCAATGGGTATTCCGTCAATTCCTGGAGTCTTGTTTTTCACCACTTCACTCAATGAAGCCTCAACTTCTTCCTTCAATACCATTGGTTCTTGATCATATGCCACCTCCTGAAATGGGTGAAAATCAACCAGTTCTTTTTGGTTCAGTAACTCTGTATCCCTTCCATCTTCTTTTGATGTTTCCTGCATCATTCTACATATTGCCAAAAGAATCTTTCAGTATTGCAACTCAAAGTTTAAATTTCCTCTTCAGTTCTTTCAACTTGAGAAATGTCACGTGTGTTCTTTCCTTTTGGCTTTGCAACTCCATGTCTTTGCACATTTCATTGTAATAACTGACTTTGTCTTCTCGTGTTGCTCTTTGAAATCTGTTCAGCACTTTTATCTTGTAATTTCTTCCATTTGCTATTCTCTGTTCAAGGGCAAGTTTCAGAGTCTCTTCTGGTATCTGTTTTGGTCTTTTCTTCCTTTCCTGTCTTTTTAATGGCCTTTTGCTTTCTTCATGGATGATGTTCTTGATGGCATTCCACATTTCGTGGTGTTCAATGCATCAAATCTATTCTTTAAATGGTCTCTAAATTCAGGAGTGATATAATCAAGGTCATATTTTGGCTCTCATGGACTTGTTTTAATTGTCTTCAACTTGAACTTGCAAATGAGCAGCTGATGGTTTGTTCCATAATCAGCTCCTGGCCTTGTTTTGGTTGAAGATATATGAGCTTCTCCATCGCCTCTTGCTACAGATGAAGTCAATTTGATTCCTGTGCACTCCATCTGGCAAAGTCCACGGGTATAGCTGTCATTTGTGTTGTTGAAGAAAGAAGGTATTTGCAATGAATAAGTCACTGGTCTTGCAAAATTCTATCATGTGATCTCCAGCATTATTTCTATCTCCAAGGCCAAATTTTCCAAACAGCAGTGATTCTTCTTTGTTTCCAACTTTTCCATTTTAGTCACCAGTGATGATCAGTACATCTCAGTTGCATGTTTGGGCAATTTCAGACTGCAGAAGTTGGTAAAAATCTTCAACTTCCTCATCTTTGGCTTTGGTTGTTGGTGTATAAATTTATGTAATAGTAGTATTAACTGGCTTTCCTTGTAGGCATATGGATATTATTCTATCACTGACAGCACTGTACTTCAGGATAGATCCTGAAACATTCTTTGAGACGATGAATGCCACGCCACTCCTCTTCAATTTGTCGCTCCCGGCATAGTAGATCATATGGTTGTATGATTCAAAATGGCCAAAACCAGTCCATTTCAGCTCACTAATACCTAGGAATCAATCTTTATGTGTTCCATTTCATTTTTGATAAATTCCAATTTTCCTAGATTCACACTTTGTACATTCTATGTTCCAATTATCAATGGATATTTGCAGCTGTTTCTTCTCATATTGAGTAGTGCCACTTCAGCAAATGGAGATCCCAAAAGCTCTACTTTATCCATATCATTAAGGTACACTGTACTCTGATGAAGCAACTCTTTCTCAGTCATATTTTGAGCGCCTGCTGACCTGAAGGGCTTATCTTCCGGCACTGTATCTGACAACGTTTCAGGGCTATTCATTAAATTTTCCAGTATTATTTCAGACAGTGTTACACTACTATACATAATGTTTTCACTAGCCAATTCTCTGAAAAGTGGATGGCCTCTTCCTTCTTCTGAGTCTATCTCAGTCTGGAAGCTCCACAGAAACCAGTCCACCATGGGTACCCCTGCTGGCACAGCCTCCCACCTCACAGCAACACACAAGCCACCACAGTACGACAAATCAACAGACAAGTTCGTTTCCCTTGGCTGTTTCAACCACTCCACTCACTTCCTAGGCTCCCCCCAACCTGTTCCTGCTGGCCCTGTCTGCAGCTGCTCCCTGCCACCTAGGACTCTCTCCAACCCACCCTACCTGTTCCAGCCACCTGGCCCTAGCATAGAGATGGTAATTTAGCCACAAAAGATGAGACCTCTCAAACAACTCTTAGTGTGAGAATTTGACAGAGATGAGTCTTGGAGAAAGATCCTAAAGGGGCAATCTGAGGAAGAGATGCCCTAAAAATGGAGAAGCAGTGAAAGAAGTTAACACAGAAAAAGAAAAAAGGGAAGTTAAAGTTAAAAGTTTCAAGAAGAAAGTTATGGTCAACAATGTCAAAAGTCAGAGGGGCAAGATATGAAACCACTGGATACCCCATTACATTTGAAAACTAAGAGTTTAAAAGCTGCTATAAATTGTATTGTGTCCCCTAAAAATATGTATGGTAATTACTAACTTCGAAGTACATGGCTATAATCCCATTTGAGAGCAGACTGTCTTTGTTATGTCAATGAGGAAGTACTAGTGTGGTGTCTTGAGACAATCTCTTTTGAGATATAAAAGAGACTAAACAAGCAAGCAAGAAAAGCAAAAATGAGGGAAGAGAGATGCCAAGCCACATGGAAGACTGCCTAGTAGCAGAAGCTCAAAAACAGAAGGTCTCCAGAGCCAAGTGAGAGAGAGAGAAAGCTGATACTTTGAATTTGGACTTCTAGTCTCCTAAACTGTGAGAAAAGAAATTCTGTTTTGTTAAAATGACTCATTTATTGTATTTTTATTATAACAGTACTAGATAACGAAGACTGGGGGCTGAGGTGTGATATTAGGGATAGGGTAAGAGATACAAGTTTATATAATAAAAGCATCATCTGAGAGAAAAAGGCTGAAGGCAAGAGCGACAACGACAGAAAATAAGGTCCACTGAGGAAAAGGGATGCAAAGAATAACCTAGAACAGGAAGAAGGAAAACTTTTCCCCTGGGACATCAGGAACAAAGGGAAATGTTTCCAAATGGTAGAAAATTAAGTGCTAGAGAACAATTTCCTGTGTTGTAAAACAGAAGTCAAGATCAAATTCTGAAAGTAGTGTTAAGATGAGGTGAACTGGGATATGACAGATGATTTACTCAGGGGAAAGCTGGAGTAGAATGAGTATGGGAGAAACTAGATCACATAGCAGGACCCAGCTGATTCCTGCAGCCCATTTGTAAGAGTGGTTCCAACCCTCAACTCAAGCTTAAAGCTTCGAAAAATTTAATGATCAATTATTCCAAAGTTGGAACTTCACAGGGTGAGTGAAATTAAAGATACACAGAGCTTTTCTTTTTTTAAAATGTAAAAGAGCAGGAAAGTTATTAAGTAATAGGTAGATTAGGGACAGAAGTAATATACTACAATAAATTAAAAATTCAAGTAACTAAAGATTTGATGAAGCCAAAGAGCAAGTATATTGAAAGTAAAAGAGTGAAAGTAGAATGATAGAAAATAGCTGTCACAGTGGTAGAGTTTAAGACATCAGTGGTTAAGATCACTGATGGTCAAAGGCATCAGAGCTCAACAGTCTGAGAGGTGTAAGACCAGTATATGTTACATAGCCACTGTGTATGTTACGGTATCACTTCAGACACTTAAAAGTCACACAGGTTGAAGAACGCTGTGGGGACAAGGAGTGTTAAAGATAAAGCTAGTGAATAAGTTGTATAAGCCTTCAATTACCATGTGAGAAGAGGTTGCAGGAAGTAACAAGTCAGGATAGGACAAGTTTTTAAGAAAGGAAAATGGTGACTTGCTTGGACAGTATGAGCCTTAAAGGAGGTAATTTCAAATTGTAGGCTAAACAATAATAGCTTAAAGTAAAAAATCCCTGTGGTTACATGGAAACTGAGCATGAGCAGCTTCCACCCGAGAGAAAAGACAGTTTACTCAGGGAGAACCAGGTTCAGAAGTGGAGAGAGCATTTACTGAGTAAGTTGAGGGAAAAAGTAGTTTGCTTACAAGAGAGTAGTTTCAGAGCACTCTGTGGAACGAAGGCAAGAAAGACAGTTGCTGAAGGACCAGTTGGGAAGGAGAGAAATACAGTGTAGTTTTTTATGGAAGTAATGTCTCTTCTCTAATTCAAGGTACATAAACATAGCTACCTACTTCTCTTCACCAAAAAGGCACATACAAAGAGATTGGGACCAGTTGGGAAGGAGAGAAATACAGCGTAATTTTTTATGGAAGTAATGGCTCTTCTCTAATTCAAGGTACATAAACATAGCTAACTACTTCTCTTCATCAAGAAGGCATATACAAAGAGATTAGTAGTAATAATGACAGAAGTAGGGGTGACAAATACATTTTATACAGAGGTCTCCTTAAAGCTTAAGACTGTAGTTATTAAACAGGCAGTGGAGCATATAAACCTAAAGCTTAGGATACAAATCACAAAAGTTTTTTGACTTGTATACTTGAGAGTAACTTAAGTTGCAAGTGTCTTAAATTGTGTGGGAAAAAAATGTGTCTCATTTACAGTATTTTTCTAATTCTTCTACTTAGATCAATTTAATAAAACTAATGAGAGGATTCAAATACATCTTAGAACATCAATGACTGCAAATAAAACACATAAAAATTCAAGCCAATATCAGGAGGGAGAGAAGGAAAAAGGGACAAGGGTGCTGTGGCCATGAAAGGGTAGCATAAGGGAGCCTTCTGATAAAACTGTTTGTTCCATATCTGTACTGTAGTGGTGAACACACAAATCTACATGTGACAAAACTGCACAGAACTAAACACATTCACATGTGCACACACTCACACATAAATGAGTACAAATAAAACTGGTGAGCTCTATATGGCCTGTGTGTTAAAAATGTTAATGTTATATGCCGTCGAGTCGGACCTGACTCATATCGACCCCTCCTTGGGTTTTCAAGGCAGTATCGCTACGGAAGTAGATTGCCCCATCTTCCTTCCAAGGAGTGGCTGGTGGGTTTGAACCGCCAGCCTCCGGGTTAGCAGTCAAGTGCCTTAGCCACTATGCTATCAGAGCTCCCGTAAGGCCTGTATTAATGTCAATTTCCTGATTGTGACATTTTACTACAATTAAGCAAGATGTTACCACTAGAGGAAAATACCTGGGTAAAGGGTATATTGGCTCTCCCATATTATTTCTTAGAACTGTATGCAAATCTACAACTATCAAAATAAGTGGGGTTCTTCCCCCCAATATTAAACATACATTGAACTGGCAAATGTGATATATACACCTACTCGTCATTTATCGACTATTTTGTTATCAAATATTTCGCATTTATGACAATAGTGAAAAATCTACTATTCAACTATTGTGCACATTGAGTTATCTCTGGTAGTAATGAATACCCAGGTATGAGGCACTGGCTGTCATAGTTAAGGTAATGTGTCACCCTGCCTGGGCCATGATTCTCAGTGGTTTGGCAGTTAAGTAGTGATATAGTCACATTCCATTTTGTGAGCTGATGTGGTCATCCTCCATTTTTGCTTAATGTTAATTTTTGCATAACAGCCTGGTCTCCAGAACCTAAGCACAATGATAAGTGAGGAGAAGTAGGTGTGTTAAGCACCTCTGGTGGTTTAGTGGTTCAAAAACTCTGCCGCTAACCAAAAATGTTGGGAGTCTGAACCCACCAGAGGCTCTGTGAAAGAAAGACATGGTTTCCGTAAAGATTTACAGCCTTGGAAACCCTATGGGCAGTTCTCCTCAGTCCTACAATGTCACCATGTATTGGAATCAACTTGACTGCAGTGGATTTGTGTTATATATACATATACATATGTAACTGTGTATAAAAATACATACATATATATATATAGAGAGAGAGAGTATATATCATACATATATGTGAGCACATAACAACAACAATATATGTATGTATGTATGCATGCATGTATGTATGTATATATAAAGGAAATAAAGCAAAGTGCACAATTTGTTGTTATTTGCCGTCGAATCAGCCCTGACTCATAGCGACCCCTCCTTGGGTTTCCGAGGCAGTATCACTACGGAAGTAGGATTGCCCA
>NW_006921894.1:2369235-2380204 GCF_000298275.1 Orycteropus afer afer | reverse complement strand
AAGAACATATATAGGGTTGGCAGACAATGGTCCTATAAGTTTATGTGAATGATCAGAATTCCCAGGTGTATAGTAGAGCTGACAAGGGACAAGGTTGTGGTCACTGCTTGGTCACAGCCAGCTACCCAGAGGGACCAAGTAGTTGAACCTGTGGGCTTGGGACCACAGTCGCAGGAACATCAAGTTCAATTGGCATAACATACTATACAAAACATTGTTCCACCTCCTACTTTGATGAGTAGCAACTGGGATCTTAAAAGCTAGCAAGCTGCCATCTAGACTTCTCCAAAAGAGTCAAAAGAGAACCTACACATTGGGAAAAAATATTTGGTAATGACATATCTGACTTATCTCTAGACTTATCTATGGGTCTCTCCTCGTCCAAAGCAAAGAAGAATGAAGAAAACCAAAATGCATGGAAACAATTAGTCCTAGTAACTGGTACACCACCCGATCTGCAGCCTACATGACTATGAGACCAGAAGAACTAGATGGTGCCCAGCTACCATGGTCAACCACTCACTGGGGGATCTATCTAGGAGATTCTTGATAGATGGAGAGAACAACGTGAAAGAAAACTCAAAATCATTTGGGAAAAAAAGGCAGGGAGGACCAGGTTTGCTCGTCCGATAGAGCATAGTGGCACCGCTGATACTATGTCCCCTAGCTGCTTTTCAGGTTTGGAATTGAACCTACTCTGGTAGCGTAGTGCCTAAGGCATATAACTGCTAACCAGAAGACTAGTGGTTCAAAACCACCAGGTACTCTTCAGAAAGAAGTTTGGGCAATTTACTTCCATAGTGATACTGCCTCAGAAACCCAAGGAGGGGTCGCCATGAGTCTGATCTGACCCGACACGAGTGAGTGAGTGCCTGTGGCTTCCAGCCAAACAAAAGATAGGCATATGGGCTAAACATTAACATTAGGTAGATACACTCCTTGGAGAGCTCGATCACGGGCGAATAGAAGGACTGTGTATGCACAGGGAGCCAGATTGGCAGCAGGAGTGCATGGAAGGCAAGAAGAGGTGGCTATGGGAAGGAAGTGGAAGGAGAGCTGTTGCATTATGGGAGACTGCATTCAATGTCACGAGATGAAGTATATGTGAACTGCTGCATGGAAGATGAATTTACTCTGTAAACTTTCACCCAAATCACAATTAAAAAAAAAAAAAAAAATTGTCCATAAAGGTTAAAGGAGTTAGGAGCCAGAGAGTTTCAGACTCAATAAATTCATTTTTTCCTATAGAAGTCTCAATAAGGTATGTAAAGTTAAAGTTGTCACATCACTAAGCACATCCAGTTGCTGGTTATGTCTAGTTTTTCCTCATGCTTATAAAGCCTTTCTTTTTCTAGCATTGTTAATTAACACTGCCAAAAACAGCAAAACTCTTCTCAAATATTATCATATATCACCCAATAATGTGATAAAAGAAAGTACACTTAAACTTTTCCTACTCAAGCAATATAGGTTTCAACAGTGGTGTGCTTAATGCAAATTGCATTCCCTAAATAATGCGCTACATTACATTATATCCAAACCACTGCTATGAAAGGAGAAGTCTAAGGCTACAGATACATGGAACAGGGATCACACCCAAATGGGTGGGTCGGGAAGGCACCCCCCAGAGGAAGTGAAACTTCAGGGATAAGTAACCAGTTGCTGATACAATTCCAACTCATGGCAACCACGTGACAGTCAGAATAGAACTGATCTCCATGGAGAGTAATCACGGGAGAAAGAAGGGCTGTTTATGCACAGAGAGACAGCTCAGGGGGCAGGAGTGCATGGAGGGATAGACACAGAGAAGAGGTAACTGTCGGGAGGAAGTGAGAGGGGAGCTGTTACATTGTGGTAAATTGTAGTCAATGTCATGAGACAATGTGTATGTGAACTGCTGTGTGGAACGTGCATTTGCTCTGTAAAATTTCACCCAAATCACAATTAAAAAAAAAAAAAAAAAAAAAAGACTGACTTTTCGCAAGTGTGTCCCTAGACCCTTCCTCTGAGGCAACTCTGGGTGAACTCTCAATCTTTTTGGTTAGCAGCTAAGTGCAGTAACAATTTGCACCACTCAGGACTCCACGGGTATGAGTAAGAGATAGTTAAGCAAAAAGGGAAAGAAAAGGGGAAAAGCTGTGCCAAGGCAAAGGGAATATTCATAAAGGTTAATCCTACTCTGCTCTAAAGGGTTGCTAGGAGTTGAAATCCATTCTATAGCAAAAGATTTGATTTTCTGGGGGTAAGGTAAAAAACGAACGAGACATTTTAAGGAACAGAAACATAGTGGAAAAGAGGGAGGGAATTGATATGGGAAATGAACCAGAGATATAAGACATGGTCTTGTAAGTAACTGTTGTTGTTATGTGTCATGAGTCAGACCCTTCCTTGGGTTTCTGAGGCAGTATCACTATGGAAGTAGATTGCCCCATCTTCCTTTAGAGGAGTGGCTGGTGGGTTTGAACCGCCAGCCTTCTAGTTATCAGTCAAGTGCCTTAGGCACTATGCTACCAGAGCTCCCATTCTAATAGGAAGGGTTTTACATTACAAGCATTGGAAACCATTAAAGGTGTTAAGGAGAGAAGTTATATATGACCACATTTCATTTTAGCTACCTCTCCCTCCTCTAGGAGCTCTCATGGTGCGGTGGCTAAAACATTTAGCTGTTAAACAAGCCAACAGTTCTAACTAACCAACCAGCAGTTCTGTGGGAGAAAGATGAAGCAGTCTGCTTCTATAAAGATTCTGCGAAGATTTAGAGCCTTGGAAACTCCACTCTGTCTTACACGATAGCTATGAACCAGAATCAAATCCATGGCAGTGGTTTGATTTTTCAGTTTCCCCACTCCTAAGATCCCCTCAAAATTGGGCTTCTTTAACAGCAGTCCAACTCACTTCCGTGGACTGGCTCTCAGGCCAACAGTAGAAAAATCTACATGTAGAACACCTACCCCAAGGAGATGCATCAACCTACCCTAAGGAGATGCAACCCTTAGATCAACCAGCCTTGAAACATCAGAGGGGCAGCATTCACTTGGGGCAAAACCTGGACCGATAGGAATGCAGATAAGAAGGGCACAGGGAAGGGGCAGTCACAGGGAGAAGATGGGAGGAGAGTTTTTTATAGTTGGGGATTATAATCGGGGCTATGAAATCAAATGTAAAATAAATCTGCTTTGTAAATTTGCATCCAAAGCAGAATATTAAAAAAAAAAAAAAAAAACTAGCAGTCCAAGATTATTTGCACTTCCTCCCACCTTCTCAATTCCAGGTAATCTGATTTCTGCACTCCAATGACTTGTTCTCTTCAAGTAATTAATCTTCTAGTTGCTAAATACAATAGACCTTTCAGCCCTTTTTTGCCTTATTTGAAGCATGTAGCCTGCTGACCATCAACTCTCTCTGCATTTCCTCCACCCATTTTTTTTTCCCCACTTCTACGGGAGCTCTGGTGGCATCGTGCTTGAGACATCTGACTGCTATTCAGAAGGCTGGCGGTTCAAACCCAACAGCCACTCCTTGGAAAGATGACTGGACAATCTACCCAAAGAGGGGTTGCTATGAGTCGGATTTGGTGCAGTGAATTTGGTGTTTTTCTTGTTGTTGTTTTTGTTTTATGGCTGTTAATCTCCAGTCTTTTTCCACAAGCTCTTCTTTCTCTACTCCCACCCCCCCACCCCGCCCTCACAAATGCTGTTATCTATCAAGATTCAGCCCTTGCCATCTGGCATTTCTAAACTCTCTTTATCTTTTCCCTAGCTGAGCTCACTTACTCTTTCACTATCTATGTAAAAGTTTGTGGTTTCCAAAATCATTTACAGCTCAGACCTCTCTCTGGAACTCCAAATTTATATATTAAACTACTTCCATTTCAATGTCTCACAGGTACCTCAAAGTAAATCAGTTACAAAACCAAACACATCTACTCCTTAACATTTGAAATCTATAGCTCCCCTCCATCCCTCCTGCCACTATCTCAGTTCGGGAGCTCATCATTTCTCTTCAGTAGACTCCTCCTTGGGCTAACTCCCTAAGTTAGCCACATCAAACCCACTGGTACTCAGAATGATCTTGCTGAACACTAAGTATGATCATGGCACTTCCATGCTTAAAATTCCTTGGTAAGCCCCTACTATCTACTTCAAATTCTTTAATCTGATCTACAAAAACACAGGAGTTGTCAATTTCAACTATTTTTCATCAGCTTCATTTCTTCCACCACCATGCAAAATTGTTGGTAGTTTACCGGTTATTTCATACTGAGCCTTTATGCACATTTCTTCCTTCTTTGGAGCACTCCCTTCAGCACCTGTATCTTCTTTACCTGGCCAACTTGTCCTTCAAAACTGAAGTTTCTTCTCTAACAAGCTTTGCCAGAACTCCTTGGTGTACTCTCTTTCTAGGACATACAGGACTCCTAGGTACTCACACAGAGTGCTGTGGAAGTACAGTACCTAGCTTTGCATTTATCCCTTTTATTGTTTTCATCTGTTTGACACTCCTCATACTAGGCTATATCGTTGAAAGTGGGAACTCAGTCTTTCTAAAAGTATCCTCAGTATCTAACACTGGTACATAACAGATACGTTATGTGTGAACACATAAAAACATGGAATTGCAATGAGGCCCTCAGGACAGCAAGTCCTGGAAGATGAGCTCTTTGCCAATAGTAACCCCATCAGTCATATTCTGTGCTGAATGCCCACAGCAGGGGCTTTCACACAGCCTGGTGTTCCGTCCATAATTGTGGAATGGCTGCATGGATGTTCTGGTGTCACTGGAAAACACTCTTAGCCAAACTCTTCCCAGATTTGCTGTCCATTATATTCTTGTTTTGTGATCTATTTTTACTGTAACAGCAGTGTACCTGGCATAGTTTCTATTGAACAAGCTAATGCTTTTGTTCTTCCATTAGGAAAAATAGTAAGAGTGATGGCCAACTAACCCACTAAATTAAAAGATACTAGCCACAAGCTCATGGAAGAGTTTCCTGAGCTACTTGAAACTGGATGAGAAATTTACAGTGGATCTAAATATACATTACTTTTCTTACAATCAAGATCACAGGTTTTATTGAATTCTCAAGAAAACTAATGATACAAAAAACAAAATGAAGCTGCTTTACCAAACTATGAAGTTCAATTAAATTGTAGCATTGGCATTTCTCTCTAAAACATGTATTCTGATATATGAATTGCATCTTGGAGGCAGCAGCCTCTCCTCTGCTAAACCAACTATGTAAACCATACAACTGGAGAATACACAGCTGGCAGACTCTCACATAAAATCCCTACTAGAACTGGCATTTAAGTACTTTCACAATTGAACAGTCTTTACCATTCTTTAAAAGACGTATTTATACTATGTTAAAAAAGATTAAAACATGTTCTGATCTGATGTAAGTGAGGGCATTTATTACACTGCCTGCTAACGTGTTCCAGAAGAAAAAGCTATATTCTGAACATAATGACAAAATAAACATTTTTTACTCTCATCTAGTTAAATGGAGACAAAACCAAAATCATTTCGATTTACAGGAATGCGCTTTTCATTTTTTACTGTACACAGAGTGAATCAAGCAGCATTTAATTCAGTCTATTGCCTTGGTGACTCAAGCCAATCTAGGAATTGAGAGACTAGACAATCGAGTGTTAAAGATAAAAAGTTTTGTTTGTTTCAAGTAAAAGATATGCCAACTGATCTCAAAAAGCTAGTCACAAAAAAAGTTTATACTGTCTGATTTCATTCTTATGCGTTCCAGGACAGGCAAGATAATTGTGTGGTGATAAGGGAGCTCTGGAAGCATAGTGCTTAAGGCACTTGACTACTAACCAGAAGGCTGGTGGTTCAAACCCACCAGCGACTCCTCGGAAGGAAGGCTGGGCAATCTACTTCCTTAGTGATACTGCCTCAGAAACGCAAGGAGAGGTCGCTATGAGTCGGGTCCGACTCAACGGCAAACAACAACAAAAACAAGGAATATGAAGAGTGATGGTCTACAGGGCCGCGGAGAAGGCGAAAGGGATTGACTAGGAAGAAGCATGATGGTACCTTATGGGGTTTCGGAAACGTTCATCTTGATTTGTGTGATGCTATGACAGGTGTATAAATTTGTGAAACTCGCTAAACTGTGTAACTAAGATCTGTGCATTTTACTGTATGTAAAGTATTCCTCGATACAGAAAATTTTAAAAAGAAAGACATTCTTATTCCTTTTAAAAATTCAATCGAACCCTACTTCCGTTCCGGAAGGCTCTTTGTGGAGAACGATCCACATGCTTAGACTGTGGGCTCTGAAAACGTTCAGACTGCAGATCCCGAAGCTTTCACCGCCACAAAGGTTTAGGCCCTGGCCTGACGAGAACCGCGAATCAAACGACCAACCTGAGACAGCGATACCAAGACCGCACCCGCCTTCAGAAACCGGGACCCAGTACCCTCGAGGGACCCCAGCCCGGGCACGCCCCGCACACCAGCAGTTCGGGGCGGGGAACCGAGCGGGAGCCCAGTACACGCGAAACGCAAATGGCCCACCCGCGCCACCGCGAGGCGCCACTGTGCTACCGACTTCCAGAGCTCACTCTGCGCTTGCGCTTCCGAAAAGTATCCGTGCTTAAAATCTTTTTCTTTTTCCCCAAAAGGAAGAAAAGCATCGGTGCCCTCCCCGTATGCGCCCGCAAGCCGGGCCGGTCGGCTGGCGGCCACTTCCGCCTGCTGAGGGTAAAGAAGGGGGAGGCGGCAGAAGGGAGCCGGGGGAGCTCGAGCCCGAGTTCCCGTAGGTGGTGGGGGGAGGGACGCAATCGCTGTGCTAGCCCCTGCGACTCACCAAGTACAGCTGCTGCCAGCGATTCTGGGCATCCAGCTCCTCAAACTCCCGCTCGACGGTGACCGACATGGCGGTGGGAGCGACGGAAGAGAGGGAAGCCCCGAGCCGCAGAGTCTCATCCCCTGCACGGATCCAGAGAACGCTAGACGCCCGGCGGGCGCATGCGCGATGCGCCGCGGCTGCCCTCCCCGCCCCCACCCCCAAGCCGCGGGCCGTGGGGAAAGTACCTGGTGCGTAGGACGTCAGCGCGCCGACGCCGCACTGGAGGCCGCCAGAAGTGGGAGGTGCGGAGACGCCGTGCTCTAGAGAGGGGCGTCGGGTGGGTTCGCAGGTGCAGAGGGTGGGCTTGAGCTGGTCTTTCCCCGCTCGCCCTCACTCCCAGCCTTGTCTTAAAGCCAAGTTGGCTAGAGGTGTTACCCGCCCCCAGGCCTGCTTGGGCGGCCGGGAGTGCACACAAGGGTAACTTGACTGAGGCAGGCTCTAGAAAGTCACCTAAGAAGTCATTTCATTCTTCGGTCGCATTTCTCTTTTTCTCAGTTGTAATTTAAAAATAATAATACGGTATTTGAACTTTATTTTAAACATCACCTAGGTAGTGTAGATGTGGCCAACTTTGGAGCAAATTTTTTAGCCCCATACCAGCTTTTCTGCGCCTTTGGCTTTTTGCGTCCAATAAACTACTATAGCAAAACCTCTCCTGGAGTTTGAGAGGATACATCTTGTTAAGAAAACAGTCCACAACTTACAAGTTAATGTTGCCTGTGAAACGGACACATCCTCTGTTATCCAACAAACTTGCTCATTATAGAAATCCTCGTTTCACATTAAGATATGTTAATGAATTCATGTTTATAGTATCTTATTGAGGATGCTTAACATACTATCTTTATAAGAAACGTGAAGAGTTGGAAAAATTTTACCTGTGCTGTGGGAACTCTAGTGGTGTGGTGACTGAGGCATTTGACCGCTAACCAAAAGGCTGGCAGTTCAAGCCCACCAGCCACTCCTTGGAAGGAAGATTGGGCAATCTACTTCAGCAGAGATGTTGTTGTTGTTATTTGCCATCCAGTCGGCCCGACTCCTAGGGGCCCCTCCTTGGGTTTCCGAGGCAGTTATCACTACGGAAGTAGGAATGCCCAACCTTCCTTCCGAGGAGTGGCTGGTGGGTTTGAACCGCCAGCCTCCTGGTTAGCAGTCAAGTGCCTTAGGCACTATGCTACCAGAGCTCCAGAGAGATAGAGCCTCGGAAACCCAAGGAGGGGTCGCTATGAGTTGAAATTGACTTTACAGCAGTGAGGTTTTTTTTTATGGTTTTTTTTTTTTTCTTAAATCCAATATTTAAATCATTAAATGAAACTAAAAATTCAGTTCTTCCTCACAATCGACTACATATTGATGGCCACGTATTATATACCAGAGCGCACATATAGTACAATTCTATCATCACAGAAAGTTCTTTTTTGACAGCAAGGTCTGAGGATTAAAGTATTTGAGGCAGTTAAGTGTCTTTAAATCACATGAGATAATGAAAACATTTAGTAAAGCAGCATGCTATGAGAGCTAGATGAAATCTAAGTATTCAAAACCAAAGTCACTGCCTTTGAGATGATTCTGGCTCATAGTGACCCCTATAAGATTTCCAAAACTGTAAATCTTTATGAAAGCAGACCACCCCAACTATCTTCTGCAGAGTAGCTGGTAGGTTCAAACCAAGGACCTTTTGGTTAGTAGCCAAATGCCTTACCTACTACACTAGAGCTCCTTGAAAACAGTAAAAGAGAAAATTAAGGAGCACGGTGGTGCAGTGGTTAAATAGTGGGCTGCTAAGGGAAAGGTTAATGGTTGGTTGGAACTCACCATCTTCTCCACAGGAGAAAGATTGCAACCTTAGAAACCCTATGGAGAATTTCTGCTCTGTCCTACAAGGTAACTGTGAGTAGGAATCCACTCCAAGGCAAGAGTTTTAATAGGCTCTTTGGTGACCCAATGGTTAGGCAGTTCCAATCTACCAGCTGCTCTTCGTGCAAAAACCTGGAGATCTACTCCCATAAAGTTTATGACCTAGGTGTGGTGCGATGAGTTTCTTGGTATGGCTCTTTTAGCCATGGTCTTTGTGACTCCCACGAGATGACTGAATGGAACTCTGCAAATGTAAGGTGGCTCTGGCCTATTAAAGAGATTGGATAGCTTGTGAGTAATGTAAATATGGTACATGGTACCCTTGTGGGTGTGGGACCAAGCAAATAAGTTTGGAATTGGTTAGTTTTGTCATTCTGTCAGGCTTAAAGTGAGCCCTCCTAGAGGCAGAAGGGGGGATCTCACTGCCATCAAGCGAGAAGAGCTGGAGGTGGAATGAAGTGTGTCCTTGGCCTCAAGATCCTTGTGCTAGACCTCCTTGGCAGATAGACAGCAGAGACAACCTGCAGAGATGACCAGCTGAGGAACCAAGAGGCATGAGAGAGAGCAGAGGGCTTGCCACCCCATGGAGCTAGAAAGCTGAGTGCCTTTTGGCAGGAGTCTTGCTGGTGGAGTGCAGTGCACCTAGGTTAGGCTGCTGATGGTGATTCTGTCTAGCCCTGGTGAAGTTTGAGGAAGTCAGAAGATGCTGTCCCCATGTCCTTCCAGCTGCTCTTAGTGAGAAAAACCTGGAGATCTACTCCTGTAAAGATTACAACCTAGGAAACTCTATGGGCTTGCTGTGAGTTAGAACAGCTATCCAAAGGCACCTCAAACAAGGGCCTGAAGATAGAGTTTTGAAAAATCAGCCTGGAAAACCCTATGGAACACAGTCTACTCTAACACATATGGGATTGCCATGTGTCAGAGTCCACTCCACAGCAACTGTATAATAGAAAATTAAGCAGTCAACCAAACTTTTCTTCCTACTTTTTGTGATTTGGGAATACATAGAGTTTCCTTCCAAATAAAACCCCACAGTCTCTA
The DNA here is from genome assembly GCF_000298275.1 of Orycteropus afer afer. Classification (NCBI taxonomy): domain Eukaryota; kingdom Metazoa; phylum Chordata; class Mammalia; order Tubulidentata; family Orycteropodidae; genus Orycteropus; species Orycteropus afer. Next base: position 2,370,435 of record NW_006921894.1, on the reverse strand, counting down.
ATTGTCCTGGTTCTTGAAACTCTGTCATTGAAACTAATTACATCTACTCCTCACTTATCAAAACTACATACATACACCTTCTCTTCACTTATAGGCAATCTCATTATCCATCATTTTGCATTTACAACAGTAGTAAAAAATTTACTACTCTACTATTTTGCATATTAATGACGTATAATAATTACTGCCGAGGTGCAAGGTGAGAGTAATGCTGACTGTGATAGTCAAAGTTATGTGCCAACTTGTCTGAGTCATAATTCTCAGTGATTTTGCTGTTATACGATGATGTAATTTGGCAATTGTGTAATGATGTCTTCATCCTCCAGGTTGAATACAACCTGATCTTTGGACCATAACCGTATTAGTAAGTGAGGAGTGAGTGTATTTACAATAGAAGCACAGATTCTTCTAGAATACCCTAAAATTGTTGAAATCAGCCTTCTATTAGGGACTAGCTGATCAGATTGCTTTTCAACATGAAAATATTCACTCTTCTGCCAAGGAAAGGCAATCTTTTCACTCACTGGAAATCAACTGAGAACCTCCAATATTGGTAATGGTGAGGTTATTTCCCTGAAAAGAGGGTAGCTTAATTTTAAAGGAGCAGTTCTTGTCACCAGACATATGTCATCCTTTTAGAGGTCATGTGTCATTCTCTGGGTGTGGAAGCGGCACTTAACCTTCCTCACTTTTTCTTAAGTTGCTGAGATGCAGCTAAGATTCTTGGTCAGTGGTTCTCATGGCAGCATCATTTCCACCAACTGTAAACTTGTTAAAAATGCAAATTCACAAGTCCTATCCAGATGTACTGAGGACTGCTGGTAGTGTAGTGCCTAAGGCACTCGACTACTAACCAGAAGGCTGGAAGTTCAAACCCACCATCCACTCCTCGGACGGAAGGTTGGGCAATCTACTTCCATAGTGATACCACTTTGGAAAACCAAGGAGGGGTTGCTATGAGTCAGGTCTGACTCGATGGCACATAACAACAGCAACAACAACATCCAGATATACTGAATCTGAATCTCTGGGAACGAGACCCTGGAAATAAGCTCAACAGGTGATTCTTATGCATGTTAATGTTCTTCAAGAACTACTGCTATAGACAGTTCCGGCAAGATGGCGGACTAGGCAGAAGGATTGCACAGACCCTCTTCAACAAAGAAAAGGGAAACCAATTAACACAGACACAGAAGATAA
>NW_006921894.1:2358001-2361085 GCF_000298275.1 Orycteropus afer afer | reverse complement strand
CAAAGAAAACAAAATAAAAAATAATAAAAAAAAAAAGAACTACTGCTATAGAACAACAGTGCCTAAGGCATTTGACTGCTAATCAGAAGTTTGGTGGTTCAAACCCACCAGTCACTCCTTTGAAGGAAGATTGGGTAATCTACTTCTGTAGAGCTACCACCTCAGAAACCAAAGAAGGGTTGCTATTAGTTGAAATTGATTCGATGGCAGTGAGGTTTTTTTTTTGGGGGGGGGGTTTACTAAAACTCAGGATCTCTGGTGGTGTAGTGATTAAAGCATTGGGCTGCTACCAAAAAGTTGTGGTTCAAATTTACCAGCCACTCTGTGGAAGAAAGATGAAGCAGTCTGCTTCTATAAAGATTTACAGCCTTAGAACCCAATGGGGATCACTATGAGTTGGAATCAACTCAATGGCAGTGAACTTGATTTTCTGGTTTACTAAAACTCAGTGATAAAAAGGAAACTTGTTTCTGGGTTTTCTATTTATAAGCTATGGCTTGTTCTCTCTGACATATGACTCCTAGCCCAATTAGTTGCTACCTTTCCTCTATATAGCATGTGTCTTATTAGCACCCATTTCCAAGGACCCCAAACCAAGATGGTTATCCTATTTAAAGTCAAAATCAGTAATTCTCAAGATTTTTAAGTACCAGTTTCCCCTTTTGCCTTCAAAAATATGGAGGTCCCCTGAATAGTAACTGTACTTTTATGTAGATACTTTTTGACTGGAAGAGATCCATATTTGTACCCATTCCAAAGAAAGATCCCACAGATTGTGGGAATTATCGAACAATATCATTAATATCACACTCAAGTAAAATTTTGCTGAAGATAAGTCAAAAATGGATGCAGCAGTATATTAACAGAGAACTTTCAGAAAAGCAAGCTGGATTCAGAAGAGGACGTGGAATGAGGCATATCATTGCTGATGTAAGATGGATCTTGGCTGAAAGCAAATAAAACCAGAAAGATAACTGATCTTTAATATCAGGACGTCAGGGCTGTATCCTTTGGCCATGCTTATTCAAAACTATGCTGAGCAAATAATCTGAGAAGACTGTGGCATCAGGACTGGAGGAAGACTCATTAACAACCTACAATATGCAAATGACACAACTTTGCTTGCTAAAAGTGAAGATGACTTGAAGCACTTGCTGATGAAGATTAAAGACTACAGTGTGCATGGTAAAGACTACAGTATGGATTACATTTCAATGTAAAGAAAATGAAAATCCTCATAACTGGACCAATAAGCAGCATCATAATTAATGGAGAAAAGGTGGAAGTTGTCAAAGATTTCATATTACTTGGTTCCACAATCAACACCAATGGAAGCATCAGTCAGGATATCAGATGATGTATTGCACTGGGCAAATCTGCTGCAAAAGACCACTTAAAGTGCTGAAGAGCACAGATAACTCTTTGAAGACTAAGGTGTGCCTAACCCAAGCCATGGTATTTTCAATGGCCTCTTATGCATGTGAGAGCTGGACAATGAATAAGAAAGACCAAAGAAGGTTGATGTTCTTGAGTTGTGGTGTTGGCGAAGAATACTGAAAGTACCAGGGACTGCCAAAAGAATGAACAAATCTGACCTGGAAGAAGTGTAGCCAGAATGCTCCTTGGAAGCGAGAATGGGCAGATTTCATCTTACCTACTTTGGGCACACTGTCAGAAAGAACCATTCCCTGGAGAAGGATATCATGCTTGGTAAAGTGGAAGGTCATTGAAAAAGAGAAAAGCCCTCAATGAGATGGATTGACACAGTGGCTGCAACAATGAGCTCATGTATAGCAAAGATTGTGAGGCTGGCACAGGACTGGGCAGTGTTTCATTCTGTTGTACACAGGGCCACTATGAGTCGGAGCCAACTCAACAGCATCTAACAACAACAACATGATTCTCAGTAGTTTGGCAGTCATGTAGTGATGTAATTTGGCAGTTACATAATGATATAATCATCCCTCATGTGTGATCTGATTCAGTTATTTGTACTGTGTTGTAAATCACTTTGAGGACTAAGGTACACTTGATCCAAGCCATAGTATTTTCAATTGTCCCATATGCATGTGAAAGCTGGACAATAAACAAGGAAGATCAAAGAGGAATTGATCCCTTTGAATTTTGGTGTTGATAAAGAATGTTAAATATACCATGGACTGCCAGAAGAATGAAAAAAATATGTCTTGGAAGACATTCAGCCAGAATACTCCTTAGAAACAAAGATGGTGAGACTTTGTCTCACATGCTTTGGACATATTATCAGGAGGGACCATTCCCTGGAAAAGAACATTATGCTTAGTAAGGTAAAGAATCAGTGAAAAAGAGGAATACCCTTAACTTGATGGATTGACACAGTGGTTGCCAAATGGACTCAAACATAACAAGTGTGCCAGTGGACCAGGACCAGGAAGTGTGTTGTTCTGTGAGTCAGAACTGACTCAATGGCACCTAACAACAACAAGATTAATGAGGCAGGATTAGGTTATGCTAAAGAGGATTATGTTATATTTCTTATCTTAATGAAGCAAGATACAATCTACAGGATTGGGTTGTAGCTTGAGTCAATGTATTATGAGATATGAAGGAGATTAAACAAGTAAATAGAGACTGAGGGTCCCATTACCAAGAAGAAAGAAAAGCTGGGGGTGGAGAGTGTCCTTTGGGCCCAAATTCTCTATGCTAAGAACCTCCTAGACCCAGGGGAAGACTCATGCCAAGACACATGGAGATCTCCAAGGAACATTGGGTCCACAGATATATTTGTCTTTTGGTAGGTGAAAGGAGACAAGGACCTTCCCCCAGAGCCAACAGAGAGAGAAAGCCCTCCCCTGGATTCAGACTTCTAGTCTTCTAAACTGTGAGAGAATAAATTTCTGCTTGGTAAAGCTATCCACGTGTAGTATTTTTGTTATGCTGTTGTTGTTGTTGTTATGTGCCCTCGAGTCGGACCCGACTCATAGCAACCCCTCCTTGGGTTTCCGAAGCAGTATCACTACGGAAGTAGATTGCCCCATCTTCCTTCCGAGGAGTGGCTGGTGGGTTTGAACCTCCAGCCTTCTGGTTAGCAGTCAAGTGCCTTAG
>NW_006921894.1:2357442-2357901 GCF_000298275.1 Orycteropus afer afer | reverse complement strand
CAGGTCCTAGTTTTCAGCATTTTTTCTTTCCCCTGTGCCTGGTTGAAATTTTGCCCACCCCCCACAATTTAAGGTTGTTGGTTTTTTTTTTTCTTTTTTGCCCCTATTTTTTTCCTCATGACTAACCCCATTTCTTTTTTTTCTTTTTGCATTCTTCCTATTTTTTAAAATTCATTTATTATTCTCCTTCCTTACTGTTTTTTGTTTTGTTTTGTTTTCTTCTTAGTGCCCTATCCCCAGACATTGCAGGTTGGCTTGTTTTTTCTTCTTTTTTTTTCCCTTTCCTCTTTTTTTGGTTACTGTTCCTATGTGATTACATGGTGTATTTTTCGTCCATGGGCTTTTAGTCTTTCGATGGTCATTCATTAGTTTGTGTCTAACTGAGTGGAAGACACCAATCTGCATAAGACACAACTACACCCACACCTCCTGTGACTTCACTTACTGAGCGAGAGCCAC
>NW_006921894.1:2352984-2357342 GCF_000298275.1 Orycteropus afer afer | reverse complement strand
GTAGATTGCCCCATCTTCCTTCCGAGGAGTGGCTGGTGGGTTTGAACCTCCAGCCTTCTGGTTAGCAGTCAAGTGCCTTAGGCACTATGCTACCACTAAATAACTAAAACAATAGTGCATTCAGATTTATAGCAATGTCTTCAGCTTAATCCTTTGCAGCCCACGGATTGGGGACCACTAGTCCAGACCAAAGGAAATGATGCATAGCAAGAATTTTGAGTCCCTTCTTTCTCCTAAATAAGACCTGCCTTCTGAATTTCTGTTTTCTAAGAAGCTTCTCCTCCCTAAACGATTAACATCAGGAATTTATATCCACTTCAGGAAAAAATTCTCCTTATTACCCATAGATCCTATAGTTAGAGCTTTAAAGGGACCACCATAACAAAATACAAACTAAGAACATAACATCCATACAAACCAAAAAGAAAAAGAAAGAAACCAAAGTCACTGCCATCAAGTCAATTCTGACTCATAGCGACCTACATTAGGTTTCCAAGGCTGTAAAACTTTAAGGAAGCAGACTGCCTCATCTTTCTTCCGCAGAGCAGCTGATGGGTTTGAATATGTATATGGCCATACAGAAGACATATATTTACCATGGTAGGCAGACATTTGTATAGATTTCAGTGAGAATGGAACGTCAGATATATATGTATATAATTTAAATAATGCATTCCTTTTTATTGAAATACATATTCAGAAATATACACAAATCACAAGTGTAAAGTGAGTTTTTACAAAGGAAACAGCTGTAGTTAACTGTATACCAGCAATACTCCTCAAGCCTTATTCAAGATACCACCTTTACCCTGGGTAACTACCATCCAGCTGTCTAATACCATAGATTGATTAGTTTTGCCTTTTATGAACTTTATTTAATCATACTAGATGTACTTTTAAGTGCATTTTTTGGGTACTTTTTTTCTTTTGCTCAATATATTTGTGAATTTCACCCATGTTTTTACATGTAGAAACAGTTCATTCACTCTCATTGCTAATTAGCATTCAATTGTTTTACAAATACCACAATTTATTTATATCTTCTAAATTTGATTGTTTCTAGTATGGAGTAATCATAAATAGTACTTTTATGAACATTCTTTTTCATTTTTTTAAATTGTGATTTGGGTGAAAGTTTGCAGAGGAAATTCACTTTCCATACAGCAGCTCACATACACTTTGTCTCATGACATTGATTACAATTTACCACAATGCAACAGCTCCCCTCCCACTTCCTCTCCATAGTTACCTCTTCCCAGTGTCCATCCCTCCATGTACTCCTGCCCCCTGAGATGTCTCCCTGTGCATAAGCAGTCCTTCTTTCTCCCATGATTGTTCTCTCCAAGGAGTGTATCTACCTGAGGTTCAACTCATATGCCTGTCTTTTGTTTGGTTGGAAACCACAGGTATGGGTTCAATTCCAGACCTGAAGGACAGCTAGGGGCCATAGTCTCAGTGATTCCATCAGACTATCAAACCAGAAAACCTGGTCCCCCCCACCCCACTTTTTTTTCCCACATGATTTTGAGTTTTCTTCCACATTGTTCTCCTACTCTATGCAGGATCTCCTACATAGATCCCCCCTCCAAGTGCTTGACAGTGGTAGCCGGGCACCATCTAGTTCTTCTGGTCTCATAATCATATAGACTGAGGATCGCATGGTGTATCAGTCACTTGGACTAATTGTTTCCATGAATCTTTGGCTTTCTTCATTCTTCTTTGCTCTGGACGAGGAGAGACCCATTGTTGCACCTAGATGGCCACTTGCAAGCTTTTAAGATCCCAGTCGCTACTCACCAAAGTAGGAGGTGGAATAATGTTTTGTGTAGTATGTTATGCCAATTGAACTTGATGTTCCCTGTGACTATGGTCCCAAGCCCCAAAGTCCAACTCCTTGCTCCCTCTGGGTAGCTGGCTGTGTCCAAGAAGTGACTACAACCTTGTCTCTTGTCAGCTCTACTATATACCTGGCAATTCTTACAGAACATACCAATATACTTGTAGAAACATTGTCTGCCCACCCTATACATGGTCTTCGGCACACTCCCCCAGCATAGACATATCTAATAGTTCAGCCTGTCCACCCGTATATCCATATTTGCCTTCACTGATAACACAGTACTGTTCATCTTTGTTGTCTGTACCTCCCATGCCCTCTCTATGTCTTCCTCTTCCTCAATGCCACCGTGTTGATCACTCACATTGTTTGGCTAGAAGCCAATGACCTTCTCTTCACCCAAATCAATGCTATCTCTACCTAACAGTGTTCCTTCCCTTCCCCTCCCACCCCTGGTAACCAACAAAGAAAATTTCCTTCCATATATAAACTTTTCCTTAATTTTGTCCTTCTGTGATTGACTGATTTCACTCAGCATAATGTCCTTCAAGTTCACCCATGTTATTCAGTGTTTTGCAGATTCTATGTTATTCTTTAGGGTTGCATAGTATTCCATTGTGTGTATGTACCATAGTTTGGTTATCTGTGCTTCAGTTGATGGGTACCTAGGTCATTTCCATCTTTTGGCTATTGTAAATAGTGCTGCAATGAACATGGGTGTGCATATGTCTGTTCTTGTCATGACTCTCACTTCTTTAGGATATATACCTGGTAATGGAACATATGGGTCAAATGGTATTTCTAATTCCAACTTTTTAAGGAATTGCCATAGTGCTTTCCACAGTGGTTGTACCATTTTACTGCCCCCCCCAGCAGTGTATGAGAGTTCCAATCTTCCTGCATCCTCGCCAGCATTCTGTTTTGTTGAACTTTGCTACTAGTGCTGGGGCAAGATGGTATCTCATTGTTGTTTGGATTTGCATCTCTTTAATAGTTAATGATCCTAAGCATTTCTTTGTATTTTTGTTGACTACCTGAATATCCTCTTTGGTGAAGTGTCTATTCATGACTTCTGCCCATTTTTTAATTGGATTATTTGTCTTTTTGTTGTTGAGCTTTTGGAGTTTTCTATAAATTCTAGAGATAAGTCCTTTGTCAGATATGTCATTGTTGAATATTTTATCCCAATTTGTAGGTTCTCTTTTCACTCTTTTGGAGAAATCTTTGGAAGCATAAAAAAATTTAATTTTTAGAAGGTCTCATTCATCTAGTTTATCTTCCACTGTTTGTGCATTTTGGGTTATGCTTGGTAGTCTGTTTATGCCATATATTAGGGCCCCTAAATTTGCCCCTAGTTTTTCCTTGAGGAACTTTATAGTTTTAGGTTGTGAGGTACAGATTTTGTTTCATTTTTCTGCAAATGGATATCCAGTTTTGCCAGCACCATTTACTAAACAGACATTCTCTTCCCCATTTAATGGATTTCAGCCTTTTGTCAAAGATCGGCTGACCATAGGTCAATGGATCTATTTCTGGATTATCAATTCTATTCCATTAGTCTATGTTTCAGTCGTTGTAACAATGCCAGGCAGTTTTGACTACTGTACCTATATAGTAGGTTTTGAAATCCGGCAGTGTGAAACCTCCTACTTTTTTCTTCTTCTTCACTATTGCTTCACTTATCCGAGATCTCTTTCCTTTCCATATGAAGTTAGTGTTGTTTTTTCCATGTCCTTAAAGAATGTTGATGAGATCTGGATTGGGATTGCCTTGAATGTATAGATTGCTTTGGGTAGAACTGATATGTTCACAATGTTCAATCTTTCTACCCACAAGCAAGGGGTGTTCTTCCATTTATGTAGATCTCTTATGGTTTCTTGAAGTAGTTTTTTTTTTTTTTTTAATAGTTTTCTTTGTACAGGTCTTTTTGATTGATTTTTGGATGTTGATCTTGTATCCTACCACAATGCTAAACCTCTCAATTAGTTCCAGTAGATTTTTGACTGAGTCTCTTGGATTTTCTAGGTACAGTATCATATCATCAGCAAATAGGGATAGTTTGACTCTTTCTTACCAATTGATGCTTTTGATTTCCCTTTCTTGCCTTATTGCCTGGCTAGAACTTCTAATACAATGTTGAATAGAAGTGGTGACAGAGGGTATCCTTGTCTGGTTCCTGTTCACAAGGGGAATGGTTTTAGTCTCTTTCCATTAAGAATAATGTTGGCTGTTGGTTTTGCATACATGCCCTTTATTATGTTGAGCAATGTCCCTTCTATTCCTGTTTTGCTGAGAGTTTTGATCAGGAATGGGTGTTGGATTTTATCAAATGCCTTTTCTGCATCAGTTAATATGATCATGTGGTTCTTTTCCTTTGTTTTATTTATGTGGTGGAGGACATTGATTGTTTTTCTAATGTTGAACCATCCTTGCATACCTGATATGAACCCCACTTGGTCATAATGAATGATTTTCTTGATATGTTGTTGCAGTCTATTGGCTAGAATTTTGTTGAAGATTT
>NW_006921894.1:2348998-2352349 GCF_000298275.1 Orycteropus afer afer | reverse complement strand
TGTCTTTTTCTTCTTTTTTTATGTGTGCATTATTGCTATAAATTGGCCTCTGATCACTGCTTTTGCTGTGTCCCAAAGATTTTGGTATGTTGTTTTTTCATTCTCATTTGATTCAAGGAATTTTTGAATTTCAATTTTCATTTCTTCTCTTACCCTGTCTTTCTAGCCAGGGTGTTGTTCAGTTTCTACATATTTGTTCTTTTTCCATTTATCTTCCTATTGTTGATTTCTAAATTTATAGTATTGTGATTTGAGAAGATGCTTTCCATATATCTAGGTATTTTAATTTATTAAGGCTTTCTTTATGGCCTAATATATGGTCTATTATGGAGAATGTTCCATGTCCACTGGAAAAGAATGTATATTGTGCTGTTGTTGGGTGCTCTGTAGATGTCTACAAGATCAAGTTGGTGGATTATATTGTTTAACTCTTCTGCATCTTTGTTGAGTTTCTTTCCAGTTGTTCCATCTTTGATTGAAAGTGTTGTATTAAAATATCCCACTATGACTGTGGAGTCATCTATTCACATTTTCAACTATTTTAAAGTCTCATTTATTATTTTGGGGCTCTTTCATTGGGTCCATAGATATTTATTATGGTTATATCTTCTTGTTCAATTGATCCTTTATTCATTATATAATGTCCTTCCTTGTCTCATGGTGGTTTTTGTCTTAAAGACAATTTGATCAGAAAGTAGTATTTCCACTCCTGCTCTTTTTTGGTTGCTGTTTGGTTGATATATCTTTTTCTAACCTTTGGTTTTTAGTCTATTTTTGTCTTTGTCTCTAAGGTGTGTCTCTTGTAGACAGCCTATTGATGGGTTTTGTTTTCTTATCCAGTTTGCAACTCTCCGTCTCTTGACATTCAGTGTAATTATAGAAAAGTATGAATTGTTTGCTGCCATTTTGTATGTGTTTTTTCAGTGTTCCTGGTGTCTTTGTTCTATATAATTTTCTGTGCTGAGCACATTATGTTTATGAATCATGTTATCATTTCCTTTCTTGCTCTGTTGTTTTAGTATTTGCTAAATATTTGTGCTTGTCCTGTTTTTTATTTTTATTTTTTATTGTGAAGGTTTATCATTTTTATTTGAGGTTATCCTGTGACTTATACATTTCTCCCTGACTTTAGAACAGTTCATTCTATCTTGCAACTCCACTGACTTCCTCACAGTCTGTAACTACATTATTTTCCCCCTCTTTGTGGTTTGTAGTTGTCCTCATTTATCAATTGATGTCTCTGGTTCCAGGTTTACAATCTTGTAAGCTTATTTTACTTTGGTTATGTCCATACCTGTGTTGGTTTCTGGGTTATGTCATCTTGTGTATTAATAGTTGGTTATTGTTTGCTATTATTGGTTCTCTGTTCAAAGGACTCCCTTTAGTATCTCTTGTAATGTTGGTCTGATTTTAACAAATTCCCTTAATTTCTGCTTATCCGGAAATCTCCTAATTTCATCATCATATATGAGGGCCAATTTTGCTGGGTATGTAATTCTAGGTTGGAAATTTTTCTCTTTCAGGGTTTTATAAAACCATCCCATTGCCTTCTCGCTTGCATGGTTTCTACTGAGAAATCAGAACTTATTCTTATTGGTTGTCTTTTGTAAGTAACTTTTCATTTTTCTGGTGCTACTTTCAGTATTCTTTCTTTTTCTTTGGTTTTGATGAGTCTTGGTGATTTTCTTTTGGGGCCAATCCTGTTTGGGGTTCTTTGGGCTTCCTGAATGGATATATTCTCATCATTCATCATACTAGGAAGTTTTCTTCCAACAAATCTTGGTCTGTCTTCTCAGTAATTTTATTTTTCTCCTCCTGTTCTGGAATTCCAATTACACACAGGTTATTGCTTTTGGTGGTATCCCACATGAACCTTAGGCTTTCTTCACTTTGTTTTGATCTCTTTTGTGATTGATCCCTTTTCAGAGAAATATTCAGGTGTTTGTCTTCAATCTCATTAATTCTGTCTTCCATTGATTCAATTCTACTCTTTTGGCCTTTCAGTGTGTTATTTATTTCTGAAAATTTAGTTTTAATCTTCGGGATTTCTATTTGTAAATTTTGTATGATTTCTAATTTTTCATTTATTTTGTCATTTTGTTCTTGTATTTTCTTCTGAAATTGTTCTAGGGATTTCTCTGTGTTTTCCTTAATTTTGTCGGTGTTTTCCTTGATCTGTTTCTCAATTCATTGAAGATATCCAAATATAATTCTTTTGAATTCCTTATCAGAGAGTTCCAATGCTGCTTCTTCCTCAGGGATGTGCTCTGGGTCTGTATCCTGCTCCCTTTTTTCTACCACTTTATTTTGCTTCTTTGTGTGAACTGTGATGGTCTGTTGTCTCTGAGACATTGTGACGTTGTTGTATTTAGATCTCTGTTAACTGTTTGTGAAGAGCAGCTGAGCATGAGTCAGGCTTTTCTTGGTGGTTGTTTATCATTGGCCAGTTGGTGTTGAAGGAAGTGGAGGCTCTCACTCAGTAAGTGAAGCTGCAGGAGGTATTGGTGTAGTTGTGTGGTATGGTCACTGTTGCTGTCTCCCATTTAGTTTTACAAAAACAGCAATCAAATAACCCTCAAAAAAGTAAACTCAAGTGGACCCAAACCACACTGTATAAACACACATGAACAATTACCAAAAAAAAGAAAAAAGGAACAAAAAAGACCCCGCCATTACCTGGGAAGAGGAAAATAAGAGAAAACAGGTAGAGTAGGAGAATAATGAAGAAAAATGGAAAAAGAAAAACAAGGAATGGATCAACCATGAGAAAAAAAAAATGGGTACTAGTAATAGGGAAGAGAGAAAAAACTGAAAACTAGAACCTGGCAAGGGAAGAAGAAATAATAATAATATAAAAAGGACATTAACAATAGTAATAATTTTAAAACAGACAAAAACAAACAAACTAAAAAAAAGGAAAAAGAAAAATCTGGGCAGGGTGGGGCAGGGCACCCAAGCTCTGTCAGAGCACATAGACTGGGATGGAATTCCTGCTGCCCAAGAAGGTGGGTGGGAGTTAGGGATGGCTGCACCTCCATTCACCAAGAGGGTGTGGAATATAAGAGTAATAAGGGGAATATCACACCTTTCCAGTCGTTGGTGTCCGGAATGTCTTTGTGGTTCCTAGCAAGTGGAGCTTATTCTTAAGTACCTGGAATCTGGGAGAACACTGTCGCTTTAAATATCCAAAATGGTCAAACCACTTGTAAACATTCAAAATGGCTGTGCCCTCCAGACAGGCAAAAGTCCACAGCTCAGCCTGCCTTCCTCTTCTCTGCTTCCCCTTTTATTCACTAGCCACCAGTGCTGTCCTCTATGCAGCCCCTGGCTGGCAGGGCCAATTCTTTTTTT
>NW_006921894.1:2347377-2348026 GCF_000298275.1 Orycteropus afer afer | reverse complement strand
TTGATGTCCCCTGCGACTATGGTCCCAAGCCCGCAGGTTCAACTACTCGGTCCCTCTGGGTAGCTGGCTGTGACCAAGCAGTGACCACAACCTTCAGGGCCAATTTTTAGGTTACTTCTTAGGTCCTAACACCACTTGGCAATATCTAAGCTGTCTGTGCTGTCAGGATCACTGCCAGACCACGGCTCCGTATGTCTCCTTTTTTTGGTGTTTTCATGCAGGTTCTTCTGCTAGTTGGAGTTTAGTCTGCTTCTATATCCTTCCCTTCAAACCTCAGGGCTCCAGGAATATCTTCTGTATCTGTGTTAACTGGTTCCCCTTTTATTTTGAGGAGGGTATGTGCAGTCTGTCTGCTTATTCTGCCATCTTACCAGAACTTGTTATGAACATTCTTGTATTTGTCTTTTGGTGGATGAAAACCACCAAACCAAACCCACTGCCATCAAGTTGATTCCAAATCATAGCAACTATCATAGGGTATCCTAGGCTGTAAATCTTTACAGAAGTAGATTGCCTCATCTTCCTCCTACAGAGCAACTGACAGATTTGAACTGTCAACTTTTTGGTTAGCGGCCAAATGCCTTGCCCACCGCAACACCAGAGCTCCTTTTTGGTGGATATATACACTCATTTCTTTGTGTATATATAT
>NW_006921894.1:2343004-2347277 GCF_000298275.1 Orycteropus afer afer | reverse complement strand
ATATATATATTGCCAGACAGTTTTCTAAGTGGTTGTACCCCCTGAGATTGGACTTAGGACAATGATACATTCAGGAGCCTGGTGGCACAGTGGTTAAAGTACTCAACCTCAAACTGAAAGATTAGCAGTTCAAACCCATCAGCCACTCCACAGGAGAAAGTTGTGATAGTCTCCTTCCATAAAGATTTACAGCCTCAGAAACCCTATAGGGCAGTTCTACCCTGTTTTACAGTATCCCTATGAGTTGGAATCAACTCAACGGCAATAAGTTTGTTTGGATGTTATCGTCACTTCTACTCAACATTGTATAACTATAATGACAAGTGAGAAAAATTAAGAAATGGTATAATGATTAGAAAGAATGGAACAAAATTAATATTATTATGATCAGTATAGCCACATAGACAATCCAAAGTTATCAACAGGCAAACTATTAGATTAATAAGTAAATTTAGCAAAGCCATTGAATACAAAATCAATAATAAAAATCAATGGTATTTTTATATAATAGCAACAAACAAATAGAAAATATTCATGCAAATTATTCAGCAAATATATTTAGCAAAAATATTTGCAAGATCTCTAGGCTGAAAACTGCAAATTGTTGCTGAGAGGGGGAAAAAAAACTATAGAAGGACTATATGAGTGGAAGACTATGCAGTGCTCAAGTGCTCATGGATTGAAAACTTCAGAATTGTACATTTAACAATACTTCTAATCTAAGAATTCAATATAATCCCAATCAAAATTCCACTAGATTCTTTCTTTCTTTGGACATGAAAATTGATAAGTTGAACCTAATATTTGTGTAAGAATGCAAAGGGCCTGAATAGCCAAAATAACCTTGCTTGCTGAAAGTAAGGATGACTTGGAGGACTTACTGATGAAGATCAAAGACTGAAGTTTTCTCTATGGATTGCACTTTAACATAAAGAAAACAAAAATCCTCACAATTGGGCCAATAAACAGCATCACAATAAATAAAGAAAAAATTGAAATTACCAGGGATTTCATTTTACTTGGATCCATAATCAACACCCATGGAAGGAGCAGTCAAGAGATTACATAATGTATTGCACTGGGCAAATCTGGTACAAAAGACCTCTTGGAAGTGTTGAAGAGCAAATATGTCATTTGTGATGACTGTTGTTGTTGTTATATGTCCATTGAGTCTTCTCCAACTCATAGCGACCCCTCCTTGGATTTCTGAGGTGGTATCTCTACAGATGTAGATTGCCCAATCTTCCTTCTGAAGAGTGGCTGGTGGGTTTGAACTGCCAACCTTCTGGTTAGTAATCAAGTGCCTTAGGCACGACACCACCAGAGCTCCCATTTTGATGGCTAAGATGTGCCTAATCAAGCCATGGTATTTTCAATCACCTCATATACATGTGATGGCTGGACAATGAATAAGGAAGACCAAAGAAGAATTGATGCCTTTGAATTACAGTGTTGGCAAAGAATACTGAAAATACCATGGACTGCCAGAAGAATGAACAAATCTATCCTGGACGAAGTGCAGCCAGAATGTTCTTAGAAGCGAGAATGGCCACATTTCATCTCACCCACTTTGGTCATGTGGTCAGAAGGGACCGTCCCTGGAGAAGGATGTCATGATTGATAAAGTGGAGGGTCAACGAAAAAGGGAAAGACACTCAGCGAGTGGCTGCAATGATGGGCTCAAACATAACAGAGACTGTGAGGATGGTGCAGGACTGGGCAGTGTTTCATTCTATGAGTCAGAATCAACTAAATGTCACCTAACAGCAATGACAACATATGCATATAAGCTCAATAAAAATTTTAAAATTTAAATAAGTAAAAATAGATGATGCTGTTTCACTTAGAAATGGAAACCCCACAGAGATACATTGTATGGGGTACTTACTGAACTAACATCATCTAAGGACCTCTGGTGGCATAGTGCCTAAGGCATTTGACTGTTAACCAGAAGGCTGGTGGTTCAAACCTACCAACTACTCTTTGGAAGAAAGACTGGGCAATTACTTCTGTAGAGATACCGCCTCAGAGACCCAAGGAGGGGTCGCTATGAGTCAGAACTGACTGGATGACAGTGAGTTTGTTTCTTGGTTTTGTACCATCATCTAGTGAACACAACAAAATCCTATATACAGCTTCCAAAACCACAAATTTCCCTAGCTTCTAAGATTGCCAGCAATTACAAAGTGTAGATAGGAACCTTATAGGATTAAGATGGGGATTCACTCATTCTGTGTTTCGAAGCCATAAGCTCTATCTCCTGCATATGTTTTTACCAAATACAATTAATGATCTTACAAAATTGGTAGTATTGATTCAACTTCATGCACAGCCTCTGAAAATGACTTCATTAAAAACTCAAAGTATTTTCAAAAATTTGAAAAACAAACAAAATTTAAAAAAAAAACCAAAAATTTTCAAACATAACTACATAACCCAATTATAAGGCATATGTAGTAGACGTTTTGTTTTGTTGTTTATATGTTCTCTTTTTTTATTTTTCTTGGGATTTGGGTGAAAGTTTACAGAGCAAATTCATTTTCCATACAGCAGTTCATGTACATTTTGTCTCCTGACATTGACTGCAATTCTCTGCAATGTAACAGCTCTCTTCCCACTTCCTCCCTATAGTCAGCTCTTCAATGTGCCCTTCCTTGCCATGCACTCCTGTCCCCTGAGCTGTCTCCCTGTGCAAACACTGCCCTTCTGTTCTCCAATGATTGATCCCTCCAAGTAGTGTAGCTACCTGATGGAAATGTTCAGCCCCTATGCTTGTCTATTATTTGGCTGTTCCACAAGAGTGAGTTCAATTTCAGCCCTGAAGGGTAGCTAGGGGCCATAGTCTCAGGGGTCTCACCAGGCTCTATCAGACCAGCAAACCTGGTCCTTTTTTTTTAAAAAAAATGATTTTGGTTTTTTTTCCACATTGTTCTCCCACTCTATCCAGGATATCCTGCACCCATTCCCCCTATGAGTGGTTGACAATGGTAGCTGGGCACCATATAGTTCTTCTGGTCTCATGGTCATATAGGTTGAGGATTGCATGGTCTACCAGTCCCTTGGACTAATTGTTTCCATGTATCTTTGGTTTTCTTTATTCTTCTTTGCTCTGGATGAGGAGAGATACGTCATTGCATGTAGATGGCTGCTTGCAAGGTTTTAAGATCCCTGTCGCTACTCGCTAAAGTAAGATGTAGAGCAAGTTTTGTTTAGTATGTTATGCTGATTGAGCTTGATGTCCCCTGTGACCATGGTCCTTGGCCCACAAGTCCAGCTACTCACTCCCTCTGGGTAGCTGGCTGTGGTCAAGAAGTCACCATAGCCTTGCCCCTTCTTAGCGCTACTATACACCTGAACATTTTTACAGCACATGAAAATACGCTTGTAGAAACATCATCTGCCAACCCTATACGTGCTTATGGGCACACTACTCCCTGACTAGACATGCCTGATCATTCAGCCTGTCCACCCATCGTTCCACCTGTAGATCAATGCTTGCCATCACTTACAATGCAGTACTGTATATGGAAAAGAGTTGTCTTTGTTGTATGTACCTCCCATGTACCTCTCTATATCTTCTTCTTCCTCAATGCCACTGTGTTGATCACTCACATTTGTTCCAGTGCCCTTCCTTCACCCAGATAACTACTTGTCTTTACTTATCTAGCCGTGTTCCCTCCGCTCCCTTCCCATCCCTAGTAACCAACAAAGAAAGTTTCCTTCCATGTATAAACCTTTCCTTGACTTTTTACAGTAATGAATTAATACTACATTTGTCCTTCTGTGATTAACTTATTTCACTCAGCATAATGTCCTCCAAGTTCATCCATGTTATGCAGTGTTTTGCATATTCTATATTATTCTTTAATGTTGCATACTATTCCATTGTGTGTAAATGGATAGTTTGGTTATCCATTCTTCTGTTGATGGACACCTAGGTTTTTTCCATCTCTTTGGTATTGTAAATAGTGCTGCAATGAATATGGGTGTGTAAACATCTATTCTTTTCCTTACTTTCACTTCTTTAGCATATATACCTAGTAATGGGATTGCTGGATCAAATGGTATTTCTAATTCCAGCTTTTTAAGCAATAATATTGAATGATGCAGGAAATATCAAGAGAAGATGGCAGGAATACACAGAGTCACTGTACCAAAAAGAACTGATCGATGTTCATCCATTTCAGGAAGTGGCATATGATCTAGAACCAATGGTAATGAAGGAAGAAGTCAAAGCTGCAATGAAAGAACTGGCAAAGAACAAGCCTCCGGG
>NW_006921894.1:2340114-2341769 GCF_000298275.1 Orycteropus afer afer | reverse complement strand
GGGCTCAAGTATAGCAGGGATTGTGGGGCTGGCGCGGGATCGGGCAGTGTTTCGTTCTGCTGTGCATGGGGTCGCTATGAGTCGGAAACAACTCGACGGCACTTAACAACAACAAGGAATAGCCATATTGCTTTCCACAGTGGTTGCATCACTTACAGTCCCGCCAGCAGTGTATGAGAGTCCCAACCTCTCCACATCCTTGCCAGCATTTGTTATTTTCTGTCTTGTTGAACTTTACTATTAGCGCTGGGGCAAGATTTGTATCTCATTGTTGCTTTGATTTGCATCTCTCTAATGGCTAATGATCATGAACATTTCTTTGTGTGTTTGTTGGCCTCCTGAATATCCTCTTTGGTGAAGTGTCCATTCATGTCTTCTGCCCACTTTTGAATTGGATTGCTTGACTTTTTATTGTTAAGGTGTTGGAGTTTTCTATAAATTTTAGAGGTAAGTCCCTTGTCAGATATGTTGTTGCTGAATATTTTTTCCTAATCTGTAGGTTCTCTTTTGACTCTTTTGGTGAAGTCTTTTGAAGCACATAAAATTTAATTTTTAGAAGGTCCCATTCATCATGTTTACCTTCTGCTGTTTGAACATTTTGGGTTATACTTGACAGCCTATTGATGCCATAAATTAGAGGTCTTAAACATGCTCCTATTTTTTCCTTGAAGAACTGTATAGTTCTGGTTTCACATTTAAGTTTTGATCCATCTGCATCTAGTTTTGTGTATGGTGTGAGGTATGGATATTGTTTTGTTGGGCCCGAGTCCGGAGAGGAATGATGTCGGTACAAAGAAGCCACCACAGACAGGATAATGTAATAACAAAAAGAAAGTTTATTTTCTAACTCGAGTTAGGGTCCCTGCTCTTGCCAACTTAGTGGCCTAGGCAAAAGGCCTCGTGCTCTTTTACTATCACATTTTTATAGGAAAAAATATAGGGTGGAGTAGATAATTGGGTTAAGGGCAGGAGTTTGGGAAGTTGGGGGGCAGGTTGGAATCCCCCGGCTTCAAAGATTAGTGAGAGATTTTTTGGAGCCATGCAGAACTCTCTGATATGTGTGAAATCCGGGGGGAGGAGGGTGAGACCCGGCAGAACTCTCTGATATGTGCAAAATCCGGGGGGGATGGATACGTGCGAAATCTGGGGGGATGTGAGACCTGTTGGAGCCTTCAAAGGTGGGCAAGAGACTTTTTGGGGCCGGGCAGATCTCTGATAAAAAGCTCTGAGGCATGGGATGTGTTAATTTCCATACCAAAAGCTTCTGGTTAAAGATCTACCTGGAGGCATCAGGACTCAGCATGGAATGTGTTAATCTCCACATTAAAGGCCATTAGGACTCAGCATGGGACGTGTTAGTCTCCATATTAAAGGCTTCTGGTTGAAAGATTTCTCAGGCCTCACATTTCCCCCTTTTTTGTTATGTAGATGAGGAATCATTCTCTTGTATTACAGGAGATAAAGACTGATATTGTTGTCTCAGAACCATAAATTGTACAGTATTAACCCGATTTTTTACAAATGATATGTTGTTGTTGTTGTTAAGTGCCATCGAGTCGTTTCCGACTCATAGTGACCCCATGCACAGCAGAACGAAACACTGCCCGATCCCGCGCCAGCCCCACAATCCCTGCTATACTTGAGCCCATCATCGC
>NW_006921894.1:2335512-2337219 GCF_000298275.1 Orycteropus afer afer | reverse complement strand
TCCTGAGTCTCACGCTCCCTTTTTCTTAGGGCAAGTCCTTCTCGTACCTTGGCCATAGATTTCCGAACCACTCCTGTATGATCTGCGTAGAAGCAACATTCTTCTCCTAGAGCTATACATAATCCTTCTTGTTGGAGAAATATGAGATCTAACCCTCGGCGGTTTTGTAACACAACCTCTGATAGCAAGGTTACAGATTTCTCTAAATGTGATATAGAGGCTTCTATCCTTTCAAGGTCTTCGTCTATAGCTGCTCTTAGGGAATTCATGCCTTGATTCTGTACAGATAAAGAAGCTATTCCTAGACCGGTTCCCGCTAGGCCAACCAGAGTAGCTAGGGTAAAGGCTGCAGTGAGTGGTTCTCTTTTTACTCTATCAATCCTGCCCCAGTGTACATACATCTCTTCCTCTGGGTGGTAAAGAATTTGGGGCACAACAGTCACTAGCACACAATGATCTAAGGACAGATTAAGTAGTTTCAAGTTTAAACAAGGTAAAAGTCCAGCTCTTGAGCAAAGCCACCAACCCCCTTTCCTGGGAATGATCCAGCTAAAGGACGAGTTTATTTCTGTAAATGAGGCACAATGTTTTTGAGTGTTGGGGAGTTTCCCCACACATAAGCCCTTTCCTGTCATACGTTGTATAGTAATTCCTACCTTACGGTCTTTCCAGGAGCAATTCTTTGGGCTCAGGTCATGAGAATAGCTGAAAGAGGTATTAATGCCTATCACTTCATAAAATGGAGGTTTTACATCGTAACAGAGCCAACAGGTTTGAGTCAGGTTAGGGCTAGTATGGTTAAGTGTTTGGTAGGCTGCTAGCATTAAATTCCAAAGAGGGTCTATGTCCTGAGGATTGGCTTGGACCCTCGGAGTTGTATGGGGGACTCTTACTGTAACATCAGGGGTTACAGTGCTCAGTTCTTTCAACGTCTTTCTTGTAGAGGGTGGGGTTTCTTTTCCCAGGGGTTTTAACACTTCATTTGGACCTACCGACCCAGCATCTAAGGTCTCTACTTCCTGTAAAATAGTTATCTCCCCAGATGGGTAAGGGTATGCATAAACTCGAATGCCCCAATTGAGTCCTGACTTCCACTTGGTTAATTCATTTTTTCCTTGTTCAGTGAATGTAACCTTTATCTGCTCATCCCTTTCTCCATTTGAAGTTTGGGATCTACATCTGGCTGGGCTGTTGGCAAAGGAGAATTTTACGTAATCATTGGCGTTCACCTCCCACTTCCCATTCCCATCATTAGAAGTTACACAGCTCCAACTTTTACAGTAATACCAAGGGAGCCCCCCACATTGCCGGCTATTTCCTGTATACCCTGGGCAAGTGTAAAACCCCATAGCTCTGATATGGCATTTGGCCCACTCACATTCTGTAGCTTGTCCAAGGGAAAAAAACAAATCAGGCCACCATACATTAAGGGGGGTGGTGGATGTGGTGGAGTTTAAGGTCTCATGAGTCTGTCTGTTGCGAATTCGCCAAGTGACTTTATAGGGTTGGTGAGACGCGGCACTTATCGCGAGGTGGTGGAAGCTCAGGGTGAGGACGAGAAGGGCTCTAATCTCCATGGTGCTGCATTAACTTGATTTTCAGTAGGTTTTCAGGATCGGAGCATGCTTTCCAATTTGCTCATGCAGACTGCTGTTCTGTCTGGTTAGCTCTCCTGATATGGCAGTGGTGTATCCAGGCGCTGATTCC
>NW_006921894.1:2310401-2334651 GCF_000298275.1 Orycteropus afer afer | reverse complement strand
CTTGCTTCTGATGGGGCATACGGACCTGCCCTTTGTTCAATAACTCCAACATTTTCCGTTCCCCTAAGTGAGTCACTTGGTGGAGGTGTGTGAGAAGATGCCACCCCAATTCTTCCGGGAGAATCAGTTTTCCCTTTGAGTCCATATACCATCCATTCCGATATTTTTCTATCTGTGGTGATCTCTCAACCCACCGTATGTCTTCTCCAGAGTAGTTGGGAGTAGGAGGCAGGGGTTCCAGTTGTGGGCAAGGTAAGTTAGTTACTAGAGTTCGTACCATTTGGAGGGCAGCTCTCTTAGCTGCCTGGTCTGCGGCTCGGTTGCCTCTTGCTTCAAGGGAGTGTCCTCTCTGATGTCCTGGGGTGTGAACCACCACTACCATTCACGGCCGGGTCACAGCTGATAACAAGCGAAGAATTTCCGTCTAATTCTTTATTTCTCTTCCTTCTGTGTTTTTGAACCCATGCTCTCAGTAGATGGCGCCGTGTATATGAAGAGTTGCATACGCATAATGACTGTCTGTATAGGCCGTTAGCCTCTTCCCCTCTGCTCTTTCCAATGCCTCCGCCAGGGCAATAAGGTCAGCTTTCTGGGCAGAAGTTCCTGGCGGTAAAGCGTTGGCCCAAATAATCTCCTCCTGGTTATTTACGACCGTGGCTCCTGCATACCTCAGTCCATCCTGTACGAAACTGCTTCCATCCGTGAACCAAATGAAGTCACTGTTTTCCAACGGGCAGTCTCGCAAGTCCTTTCTGATCGTATTTACCTCTGCAAGTATTTCTGAGCAGTTGTGCAGAGGTTTATCTAGGTCGGGGTTAGGCAGCAGGGTGGTGGGGTTTAAAACTGTTGGGGTTAAGAATTGTACCCTTGGTGTGTCAAGTAATAAACTCTGATAATGAGTTAATCTGGCGTTGGTTATCCATTTCCCTGTAGGCTGTTTGAGTACTCCTTCAATGGCATGGGGAGTGGTTACTTTCAAAGTCTGTCCATGGGTTAACTTATCTGCATCTCTAACTAGCAGAGCGGTGGCAGCAATAATTCTCAAGCAAGGGGGCCATCCTGCTGCTACTAGATCCAATTTCTTTGAGAGGTATGCTACTGGCCTCTTCCATGGTCCCTGCTGTTGTTTTAGGACCCTCTTGGCTATTCCTTTTTTCTCATCAACAAACAGATGAAATGATTTAGTGGGGTCAGGTAATGTTAATGCTGGGGCTTTAAGGAGTTCTTCCTTAAATTCTATAAAAGCTGAGTCCCTCTCAGGAGTCCAGTCCCACTCCGACCCTTCCCTACTGAGCTCATAGAGTGATTTCGCCTTTGTGGTGAAATCTAAAATCCACAGCCGGCAATAACCTACTGTTCCTAGAAATTCTCTCATCTGCCTCGGGCTTGTGGGTCGGGGAATCTGTGGGATTGTCTGTTTCATGGCTTCAGTGAGCCACCTCTGCCCAGCTCTCAACTTATATCCCAAGTATGTGACTTCTGGCTTAGCTATCTGAGCTTTTTTGGCACTAGCTCGATATCCCAGCTCTCCCAGAGAGGTGAGCAATTTCCTGGTTGCTTTGAGGCACCCTGCTCGGTTGGGGGCTGCTATTAACAAGTCATCTACATATTGTAGTAAAGTTACTCGCGGGTTTTGACTCCGGTACTCACGTAAGTCATCACTCAAGGCTTCATTAAACAAAGTAGACGAGTGCTTGAACCCTTGGACCAACCTTGTCCGGGTCAGCTGGTCGAGGATTTTATCCATTTCGTCAACCCATTCAAAGGCAAAAATGTCTTGGCTCTGTGGGGCTAGGGGCAGGCTACAGAAAGCATCCTTCAAGTCCAGGGTAGTATAGCACACATGATCTGGAGGAAGATTGCTGAGCAGAGTGTAAGGGTTAGGGACTGTGGGATGTATGTCTTCAACTTGGCGATTTACCTCTCTCAGATCCTGCACTGGTCGGTACTCTCCCCCTGGTTTCTTTACTGGGAGGAGAGGTGTATTCCATGCAGACCGGCACCTCTTTAGTACCCCTTCCTGTAACAGCCGCTGGATATGGGGTTGTATGCCTTCCCGGGCTTCCCTGGGCATGTGATACTGTCGGACTCTTACTGGTACAGCAGAGGGCTTTAAGTCCACAATAATGGGTGGTCGGTGTTTCGCCAATCCAATTCCTCCAGTTTCTGCCCAGGCTTGGGGAAACTCTTCCAGCCATGCAGCTATATCCATTAAGTCTGCACATCGGTCTTCTACACCTTTATACAAGTGGTATTCGTCATGTAAGGCGACCATCAGGACCTGTAGGGGGGAACCTTCCCCATCAGTAACCTGGACACCGTTTTTGTGAAAGAATATATGGGCTTGGGCTTTGGATAATAAGTCCCTTCCTATCAGTGCTGCAGGACAGTCAGGTACAATTAAGAATGAATGGGACACTTGCTTAGTTCCCAGATTCACTTGTCGCTGCATTGTCCAATGATACTGCTTTGCCACTGTTGCCCCCTGGACCAGGCTGGTTTTTGAAGAAATCTTTCCCTCCTTCTTATTGAGGACGGAGTACTGAGCCCCTGTATCTACCAGAAACTCTACTGGCTTCCCCTCCACTTTCAAGGTTACCCAAGACTCAGGGAGGGGTTCTGAGTCCTGTCTCCCCTAGTCGCTATCCTCGCCTGCCACCAACGTTCTAACAGGAGCAGGCTTTTCATATTTTTTGTTCTCTTTCTTTGGGCATTCATTCTTCCAGTGTCCAATCCCTTTGCAAAATGTGCATTGGTTCGGGGCCGGGGTGGGTCCCAGCGGGGCCTGTCATGGTGGTCTGGTCTCCTTCCTCTCCCTTTCCCTATGTCTCCCCAAGCTCCAGCAAAGAAGATCTTTGCCAACTCCCTCTGATTTTGTGTATTTTCTTTAGCTTGGAATTCCCTTTCCTCCCTCCGTATTCTCTCCTCCCTTTCTTCTGGGGTTTCTCTAGTATTATACACCTTTTCTGCTACTTTCATTAGGTCCTATAGGGTCTGCTCACCTAATCTATCTATCTTCTGAAGTTTTCTTCTAATATCAGGGCCTGCTTGGTTTACAAAGGATCGGATCACTGCTGCTCTACTCTCATCGGCTTGCGGGGCCATGGGAGTATACAGTCTAAACACTTCCATCAACCTCTCTAGATATGGTGCAGGGCTCTCTGTCGGCCCCTGCCTGACTAAGTTTACCTTGGCCAAATTAGTCGGCTTCCTTGCTGCTGCTGCTGCTGCTGCTGCTGCTGCTGCTGCTGCTGCTGCTTGGAGACCGGCCATTAGAATCTGGCGGTACTTTTGGAGATGCTCCCTACCTTTTGATAGTTCAAAATCCCAACCGGGATGAGATAACGGGAACCCAGCGTCAATTAAATTCTGAAGCGTTGTCGGATGCCCATTATCCCCCGGCACATTTTTCCTGGCCTCGGTTAAGATCCTTTCTTTTTCTTCAGTGGTGAACAAAACCTGCAATAGTTGCTGACAATCATTCCAAGTGGGGTTATGAGTAAACAATATAGAATCTAACAAATTAATTAGGCTTTGGGGGTTTTCAGAAAAGGGGGCGTTCTGCGCTTTCCAGTTATACAGGTCCGACATTGAAAATGGCCTGTACTGCCAGGTTCTGCTTCCGTCCTCACGGGGTGGGCCTATCACTCTGAGAGGCAGCGCCTGGACAGTAGACGATGGAGCTGCAGCCTCCTGGGAGCCCCTGTGGCATGGGCAGAGACCGGAGGCTGGGCCCGTAATGACAGGCGGCACGCTTGGAGCACTCGCTCCATTCCCTCCCAATACTTGTGGAGCCTGGAGAGGGTGGGAAGGTGGCGGAGGGGCATAGAGAGGTGGAGACACACTGCTTTCTAGATCCATCAGATCGGGGTGAGCCTGGGAATCAGGCAAAACCAGTGGAACAGCAGCTCAGGACCCAGGTCATCTCGGTTTCTCCTTTTTGCTAGTCCCAAGTGAGGATGTTAACACCTTGACAGAGAGATTTGGAAGAAAAGGTTTTAGCCATGGGGGCGGGTTAGTCACTATATCTTGCCACACTAAAATGTAAGGAAATTGGTCCAAGTGCCCATGGGGGCCTGGCACTTGGACTCGGTCGAATACGGCTGCGATCACCTTTCCATCCAGTGAGCCTTCCGGGGGCCATCCTACCTCAAGAGAGGGCCATTCTAAAGAGCAAAAAGTTATTAGTTTATTTTTCTTAATTATCACAGACAAATTAGATCCTCTGGTTTTAAACTCTGAAAAATGTTCAACCATCAGGGACAGAGGGGTAGTCTGTTTCTGTCCCATTTCAACCTCCTTTAAGAAAACACAGAACGAATAAGAGACAAGTGGCCACACAACAAGCGACACCAAAACAGCACAAATATCCGGGAGGTGCTTCCCCCCCTCCCCTGAAGTGGGCTATTCTTACCAAAAAGCGCCCACAGCCTGCCTGTGAGTTTGGGGAAGGGCTCCTTCCCCCATTCATCTGGCACGTCCGCCAGTTTCCAGCCTTTCCTGATGGACTAGTGTCCCATGTAAAGGACGAATTCTAGTCCAGCTGGCCTCCTGAAACTCTCCTACTATCGCAGGCAACTTCACTCGTTCCGAATTTTTCATTCCCGGCCAACACACCAAATGTTGGGCCCGAGTCCGGAGAGGAATGATGTATGAAGAAGCCACCACAGACACAATAATGTAATAACAAAAGGAAAGTTTATTTTTATGATTATTATTATTGCTAATCTCCACACTAAAGCCATTAGGACTCAGCGTGGGATGTGTTAGTCTCCATATTAAAGGGTTCTGGTTAAAAGATTTCTCAGTCCTCACAGTTTCATTTTTCTGCAAATGGTTATCCAGTTTTGCCAGCATCATTTGTTAAAGAGACCATCCCTTCCCCATTTAATGTATCTCAGCCCTTTGTCAAAGATCAGCAGACCATAGGTTGATAGATCTATTTCTGGGTTCTCAATTCTATTCCATTGGTCTATGTGTCTGTCATTGTACCAATACCAGGCTGTTTTGACTACTGTGGCCGTATAGTAGGTTTTGAGATCTGTGAGTGTGAGCCCTCCTACTTTGTTTTTCTTCAATATTGCTTTGCTTATCCGAGGTCTCTTTCCTTTCCGTATGAAGTTAGTGATTGGTTTTTCCATATCCTCAAAGAATGTTGATGGGATCTGGATTGGGATTGCATTGAATGTATAGATTGCTTTGGGTAGATGTGACATTTTCACAATGTTCAATCTTCCTATCCATGAGCATGGTATGTTCTTCCATTTATGTAGATCTCTAATGATTTCTTGAAGTAGTCTTTTGTAGTTTTCTTTGTACAGGTCTTTTGTGTTCCTGGTAAGATTTATTCCCAAATATTTTATTTTTTTGGTAGCTATCATATATGGTACTAATTTCCTTATTTCCTTTTCAGCAATCTCTTTGCTAGTGTAGAGGAATCCAACTGGTTTTTGTATGTTGATCTTGTATCCTGCCACTGTACTAAATCTCTCAATTAATTACAGTAGTTTTCTTGCTGAATCTCTTGGGTTTTCTAGGTATAGGATCATATAATCAGGAAATAGGGATAGTTTGACTTCTTCCTTACCAATTTGGATGCCTTTGATCTCCGTGTCTTGCCTTATTTCCCTGGCTAGGACTTCCAGTACAATGTTGAATATAAGTGGTGATAGAGGGCATCCTTGTCTCATTCCCATTGGTAAGGGGAATAGTTTCAATTTCTGTCCATTGGGAATAATATTGACTTTTTTTTTTTAAATGTCCTTTATTATGTTGAGAATTTCCCTTCTATTCCTATGTTGCTGATAGTTTTTATCAGGAATATGTGTTGGATTTTATCAAATGCCTTTTCTGTGTCATTTGATATGATTATGTGGTTCTTTTCCTTTCCTTTACTTATGTGATGAATTACTTTGATTGTTTTTCTAGTGTTGAACCATCCTTGCATACCTGGTATGAACTCCACTTGGTCATAATGTATTATTTTTTTGATATGTTGTTGGATTCTATTGGCTAGAATTTTGTTGATGATTTTACATTTATATTCATGAGAGATATTGGTCTGTATTTTTCCTTTTTAGTGATGTCTTTGCCTGGTTTGGGTATCAAGGTTGTGCTTGCTTCATAAAATGAACTTGGGAGGCTTCCATTCTTTTTTTGTGCTCTGGAATAGTTTGAGTAGCATTGGTGTCATTTCTTTGCTGAACGTTTGGTAGAATTCTTCAGTGAAAAAATCTAGGCCAGGACTTTTGTTTGTTGTTGTTAGTAAATTTTTTTTGTGACCTGTTCAGTTTCTTCTTTTGTTATGGGCTTGTTCAAATTTTCTACCTCCAGTCTGTGCTAATTTAAGTAAGTACTATGTTTCTAGAAATCTGTCCACTTCTTTTAGATTTTCAAATTTGTTGGAGTATGGTTCTTCATACTATCCTGATATTATCCTTTTTATTTCATTTGGTTCTGTTGTGACATCACCCATTCACTTCTTATTCATGTTATTTGTATTCTCTATCTTTTCATTTGTTAAATTTGCCAGTGGTTTGTCAATTTTATTAATGTTTTCAAAAACCAACTTCTGGTCTTGTTGATTTTTTCTATTGTCTTTCTATTTTCTCCTTCATTTATTTGTGCTCAAATCTTTATTATTTCTTTTCTTCTTGTGACTGTAGGCCTTATTTTGTTACTCTTTCTCTAATTGTTAGAGACGTAATATATGTAGTAGACTTTTGAATAAACAATCCTGCTGTCTGTTTATCTAGTCTCACTTTTTGCCTTCAGTTATGAAAATAGATCTGAGCCTTTCAAATATTTTCCCATTGTCACAAATGATGTCAAACTTTTGGGGTAGAAGATAATGGTGAGATTGCAAGAGAAAAGGGTTTTTGCTTACTGATTCTTATAAGCCTGCCCAACAGGCTCCTTCTTCTGAACTAAGATACTGCAGTGCACAGCAGCTATCTGTAGTGAGTGGCCAGCAGCCTTCTCCAGGACTCCCTGACTTTGAATGATTTCACAGCAGAGTACCTCCAGTGAGACGTCTCAATTGAACAGCTTTCCCATGCACCCTATACAGCTGATTATTGCCAAAATCCAGAAGGCATTTTTATGTGCTGAATGGTGGCTCTCCTGAAAATTATTTTTTAAAAAATTTATTTGCTGAAGATTGAAGGTTCTTGAGATGAAATCATACTTTATTATATGAACCAAAACCAAACTCTCTGCCATGAGTCGATTCCAACTCATCATGACCCCTTTTGGGTTCAGGAGGCAGTAAATCTTTACAGAAGTAGATTACCCACTCTTCCTTCTTCAGTGTGGCTGGTGGATTTGAACTGGCAACTTTCTGGTTAGTAGTCAAATGCCTTAGGCACTACACCACCAGAGCTCAGCTGGTGGGTTTTAGCTGCCAACCTTCCAGTTAGCAGCCAAATACCTTAAGCACTATGCCACCATAGCTCCTTTGGATTATATGAGTCGGCTCTAAATCCAATAACAAGTATCATAAAACAAACGCAGAAGATTGGAGAAAGAGAAAACAGTCCTTGTGAAGACAGAGGCAGGAATTGGAGTGATGCAGACAAAAGCCAAGGAGCAGCTAGAACCAACAGAAGTTAGAAGAGGTAAAGAAAGAGTCTCCTCTAGAGCCTCCAGAGGGAGCACAGCTCAACAAAATCTTGATTTCAGATTTCTGGTTTCAGGAGCCATGAGAGAATAAAATTCTGTTTTTAAGCTACCAAATTTGCGGTAATTTGTTACGGCATCCTCGGGAAAGTGACACAGGGATATTTTCAGCAAGTTCCAATAGTGCAGCCCCTCAATGACATCTTTACTATTCAGTGAGCCATGGGCATGCCCTCTCCAACAAGACCTGGATATTAGCCCTTTGGGGAGTGGGAATAAAAGAAAAGAGTGGTCTTCCTTGGACACTGTACTTCATGCATAGGGACAGTGGTTTCTCCTTATACCCACTGTTCCTATATTATTTACAGTTCTCTGTACTTTTCACCAGAACCCTGTTCTATTCTATAATTCTTTATAATAAACTTTGTTTGTTCAAACTGTGTGTGTTGTCTCTCTTCTGATTAGAATTCTGATTAGAATCAGATTGATAATCTAAGAACTAAGAAGACCCAAAAATGCTGTTAGGTGCTGTTGAGTGGGTTGTGACTCTTAGTAACACTATGTACAAGATAACAAAACATTGCCCAGTCCTGCACCATCCTCAAAATCATTGCTATTCTTTCACAATCATTGCTGTTCTTTAACGCATTGTTGCAGTCACTGTGTCAATCCATCTTAATGAGGGTCTTCCCCTTTTTGCTGACCTTCTACTTTACCAAGCATGATATCTTTCTCCAGGGACTGGTCCCTCCTTATAACATGACCAAAGTATGAGAGATGAAGTCTGGCCATTCTCATTCCTAAGGAGCATTCAGCCTATACTTCTTCCAAAACAAGTTTGTTCATTCTTTTGGCAATCTATGGTATATTCAAAAATTTTTGCCAGCACTATAATTGAAATGCATCAATTCTTCTGTGCTCTTCCTTTTTCATTGTCCAGCTTTCACATGCATATGAGACAACTGAAAATACCATGACTTGGGTCAGCTGCACCTTAGTCTCCTAAGTGACATCTTTTCTCTTTAACAGTTTTTATTGTTGTTATGTGCTGTCGAGGCAGACCCAACTCATAGCAACCCCTCCTTGGGTTTCCGAGGCAGTATTACTATGGAAGTAGATTGTCCAACCTTCCTTCTGAGGAGTGGCTTGTGGGTTTGAACCATCAGCCTTCTGGTTAATAGTCAAGTGCCTTAGGCACTATGCTACCAGAGCTCCTCATTAACAGTTTAAAGAGGTCTTTTGCAACACATTTGTCCAATGCAATACATCATTTGATTTCTCAACTTCTGCTTCCATGGGTATTGATGGTAGACCCAAGTAAAATGAAATCCCTGACAACTTCAATCTTTTCTCCATTTAAATGATGTTGCTAACTCATCCAGTTGTGACGATTTTTGTTTTCTTCATGTTGAGGTGTAATCCATACTGAAGGCTGTAGTCTTCGATCTTCATCAGTAAGCAAGACCTCCCTTTCAGCAAACAAGGTTGTGTCATCTGCATATTTCAGGTTGTTAATGAGTCTTCTTCCAATACTGAGCTTGTGTTCTTCTTCATGTAGTCCAGCTTTTCAGATTATTTATCAGCATACAGATTGAATAAGGGTGGTGAAAGGATACAACCTTGATGCACACCTTTCCTGATATAAACCATACCCTTGTTCTGTTCAGTCACCTCTCAGTCTATGTCCAGGTTGCTCATGAGCACAATTAAGTGTTCTGGAATTCCCATTCTTTACAGTGTTATCCATAATTTGTTAGGATCCACAGAGTTGAATGCTAATGTAGAAACACAAGACACAAGTAAGCACCTTTCTGATATTCTTTGCTTTCAGCCAAGATCTATCTGATATCAGCACTAATATCCCTTGTTCCATACCCTCTTCTGAATCCAGCTTGAATTTCTAGCAGTTCCTTGTCAAAATACTACTGCAATCTTTTTTGAATTATCTCCAGTAAAATTTTACTTGCCTGTGATTTTAATGTTGTTGTTGTTATGTGCTGTCGAGTCGGACCCGACTCATAGTGACCCCTCCTTGGGTTTCCAAGGTAGTATCACTACAGAAGTAGATTGCCCCATCTTCCTTCTGAGGAGTGGCTGGTGGGTATGAACCACCAGCCTTCTGGTTAGCAGTCAAGTGCCTTAGGCACTATGCTACCAGAGCTCCTGTGATATTAATAATATGGTTCACTAATTTCTGCATTCTGTTGGATCATATTTATTTGAGATGGGCACAAATATGGATCTCTTCCTGTAAGTTGGCCATGTAGCTGTCTTCCAAATTTCTTGGCCTAAATAAATGAGAACTTCCGACATTACATCCACTTGTTGAAATGCTTCAGTGATATTCCCCTAATTCCTGGAGCCTTGTTTTCACTGATGCCTCCAGCACTCCATCTAAGTAAATCTTTTGGGAACTTCATTTGCTGATGGGGCACACATAAAAATGAGAATAAACATCTGTAAACATTCATTAACAATTAGAATGTGTAATGTACCAATTATCAATCTAGGAAAACCGGAAGTTATCAAAAATGAAATGAAACACATAAAGATTTATATCCTAGGCTTTAGTGAGCTGAAATGGAGTAGTATTGGACATTTTGAATCAGACAATCATATGGTCTACTATTCTCAAAATGACAAATCAAAGAGGAACGCCATTGCATTAATCATCAAAAAGAACATTTCAAGATCTGTCTTGAGGTACAATGCTGTCAGTGATAGGACATTAACCATAGACCTAAAAAGAAGATCAGTTAATAGTATTCTTATTCAATTTATGCACCAATCACTAAAGCCAAAGATAAATAAATTGAAATTTTTTACCAACTTCTGCAATCTGAAATTGACCAAATATGTAATCAATATGTATTGATCATTACTGGTAATTGGAATATGCAAGTTGGAAGCGAAGAAGCATCTGTAATTGGAAATACACCCTTGGTGAAAGAAATGATACTGGAGACCACATTATAGAATTTTGCAAGACCAACAATTTATTCATAGCAAATAACTTTTTGAACAGCATAGATGGTGACTATACACATGGACCTCACCAGATGGAATACATAGGAATCAAATAGACTGCATCTGTTTAAAGAGGCTATGGAGAAGCTCAATATCGTCAGTCAGAACAAGGCAAGGAGTTGACTATGGAACAGATCATCAATTGCTCATACAAGTTCTAGTTGAAACTGAAGAAAATTAAAACAAGTCCACAAGAGCCAAAATATGACATTGATTATATTCCACCTGAACTTAGAGACCATCTGAAGAATAGATTATGTGTATTAAATACCATTGACCACAGGCCAGAGCAGTTGTGGGATAACATCAAGAGCATTATATGTGAAGAAAGCAAAAGGTCATTAAAAAGACAGGAAATCTAGGTTTGCTGGTCTGATACAGCCTTATGGAACCATTGAGACTATGACCCCTACCTGTCCTTCAGGTCTGCAATTGAACCCACTCCCGTGGCTTCCAGCCAAACAAAAGACAGGCATATGAGCTACATTAGGTAGATATACTCCTTGGAAAGATCAATCATGGGAGAATAGAAAGGCTGTTTATGCACAGGGAGACAGCTTGGGGGGCAGGAGTGCATGGAAGGGAAGGACAAAAGGAAGAGGTAACTATGGAGAGGCAGTGGGAGGGGAGCTGTTGCATTGTGGGAAATTTCAGTTAATGTCATGAGACAAAGTATATGTGAGCTGCTGTATGGAGAGTGAATTTGCTCTGTAAACTTTCATCCAAATCACAATAAAAATTAAAATAATAATAATAATAATAAAGAATATGTAAAGATAATCAAGCCTGTTCATTATGATATTCAAATCTTTCACATTCTTATTTTTTTGGCTACTTAATATGACAATTCTAGGAAAGATGATTATTGATATTGTCCACTGTGGATATGGTTTTGTTAAATTGCCTACTTATAACTAAGGTTTTTAAAAATCTACTTGAAACAAAAGTGCTTGCTTACATTTCATGCCTGTCATATCATAAATATATTTGGGAATGATGTTTATAAAAGATTGAGTGTTAGAATTTTTAATGAATTATATTATGTGTCACTATAAAACAGTGTCTATTTTTTCTGATGTAGTGTATCCACATCGTAGTAATTTCACAGATACTGATATGGCAATCCTCATTCTCTACATGTTAACATTGCCTATTCCAAAAACCAAACTCACTGCCATCGAGTTGGAGCCAATCCATAGCAACCTGTCCTTGGGTTTCCAAGGCGGTATTGTTGCCAAAGCAGAGTGCCCAGTCTTCCTTCCGAGGAGTGGCTGGTGAGATTGAACCGCCACTCTTCTGGTTAGCAGTCAAATGCCTTAGGAACTATGCTACCAGAGCTCCTAACATTGCCTGTTAGAACTCAATATATTCTTTTCTTTTATTTCCAGTATGTATTATAAATAGGACAAAATTATTTCTGCTTGTTAATCTAATCTGGGAGTACTTGACTTTTTTTTTATTAAGAGAAATTACCCCCTTTATAGTTATTATGACAATTAATATGCTTAGCCTAATTACTAACATATCATTTTATTTTTTCTGTTTATAATACATTCTTATTGTATCCTTTTAGCCCTCCCTGAGTTTTATGTACCCTGATCAAATTTTCTTTTTTTTCTTGAATTCTGTAGCCTCTTATAAGATGGCATTTTACAACTTATGAAGTCCTTTACAGATTTGTCAAAACTATTAAAACTCGAAAACCAAACTCACTGCCATCAAATTGGATCTGACTCATAGTGACCCATCTTTGGGTTTCTGAGGTGGCATCACTATGGAAGTAGATTGCCCAACCTTCCTTGCAAGGAGTGGCTGGTGGGTTTGAACCACCAGCCTTTTGGTGAACAGTCAAATGCCTTAGGCATTATGCCACCAGAGCTCCTTGTCAAACTATTAGGCTCACCAATTTTTAGTCCCTTTTACTACATGAGTGAATAGGAAATTACTCTAATTTATCTCTCTCTCTCTCTCTCTTTATGCCTAACCAACCAAAAATAATCAAAACGTTTTGTATTTGGGATAGTAGCAATAAGTCATCTTAACATAAGACCACGTTGGAATTGAATAAACCTATTGCAAGCCAGGAAAAGAAAGGGAGGACATACAACTTCATATTTAATTGGTAAGAAGTTAGTTCCACGTATCTTTCCAACATATCTACAGCTTACAAAAGACAAAGCTCTTTCCATTTCTTTTGGAATATGCATCTGGCTTGGCTCTGCATTCTAGAAGAATTAAAGAAAAGCATAAATACAGACTAACCAAAGCCATTGTCAACACACAGGGAACTAAGCTTTATTTAAGAAATTTTGTTGGTTCTCAAAATCCACAAAATATATAAAATGTGATTATATTATGCCTGATGTATAACTCTGCTATTCAAACTGTCACTAATATGGTTATATTGTTATTTGTGTATGCATGTGTGTGTTTGAAGATTTTGTCTGGATGTAAATTTTTAATGAACAAGTAAAAATTATTTTGGAGGGGAAGAAAGCTCACCAAACAGCTTTTCCTATTCATGGCACTGTTTTTAACACTATTTTTTTCTCTCCACTAAATCTGAATTATAATGTATGTGATAATTTGATAGATAGACCACATAAGAACAGTCTGAACCACAAGCATTATACTTTAAAAACTTACACGGGGAATAAATGTGATTTTTTTTTTCTGTATTTTTTTTTTTTAAAAAAAAGATAGGAAAGGAAGACTAAAATGGATGTCATAAGAAACTCTGAAACTTGCTCTTGAATGGAGAGTAGCTAAAGTGAATGGAAGAAATGATGAAATAAAAGAGTTGAACAGAAGATTTAAAAAAAAAAAAAAAATGAAAGAAAACCCAGAAGACAAAGTAAAGTATTATAATGAAATGCGCAGGAGACCTGGAATTAGAAAATCAAAAAGGAAGAACACAAATGACATGTCTTAAGCTGAAAGAACTGAAGACAATATTCAAGACTTGAATTGCAATACTGAGGGATTTTAGGGGCAAAATATTGAATGATGCAGAAAGCATCAGAAGAAGATTGAATGAGTACACATAGTCACTGTATCAAAAAAGATTGATGTTTAACCATTTCAAGAGGTAACATATGATCAAGAATCAACAGAATTGAAGGAAGACCTCTAAGCTACACTGAAGGAATTGGCAAAAAACAAGACTCCAGGAACTGATGGACATATGTTCATAAAATAGATATATTTTCAGAGATATTAAACCATATATATCTAGATATCTAGACACATATGTATACACACACACACACATATACATATATATACATATACACATATATATGTATAATTGAAAAAATGGTGCAATTATTAACTACAGGAAAAAGTTAATGCTGTCAAAGAAAAAATGTAATTAAATGTAATTATTGTACACCACAGGACCTCTGGTGGTGTAGTGCCTAAGGCATTTGACTGCTAACCAGAAGGCTGGCAGTACAAACCCATAAACCCCTCCTCAGAAGGAAGACTTGGCAATCTACTTTCATAGAGATACTGTCCCGGAAACCCAAGGAAGGGTTGGTATGAGTTGGAATCAACTTGACAGGAGTGAGTTTGTTTTTGTTTTTGTTTTTACTGTACACCACAGGGCTTGTTAATATATGATATAGTTTATATGTCATAAGAATTGTATTAATACTGACTATCAATTTAACAAATAATTGAGAGACCAAGGAGGTCATGTTTCAAGAGAGCTACATCTTCAGCTACAAAAAAGCTTCTTAGCTATCAGAGTAGAAACCAGTAAATAATGTGTAAGATTCAGGAATCAGTCAGAAGCAGCATGAGTACATTAGTTAATATGTAAGTAAATACCAGAAGAAACAGATAAAATAAATCCTTTCTCTGGGAAGAAAAACAAGGAGTAAAAGGTCTTGCTACGTTTCATGATCCTGTTCTATTATTTTCTCTTAAAAAATTAAGCACATGTGTCTCTGAGAAAAATTATACTTAACTTAAAGAAAATTGTCAATACTACATAATAAAGATTACATATGGAACTAACCCCAGGAACATTATGAGCAGGTAAACTTTGTTTTTGAAGTTCTATTAAATCCATTTCATATCGCCTCTTATAAGGACTGATACTTTTTCTCCCTGACCCCTAATCTTCAACACCACCTTTAGGCCTCTACTACCAGGCCCAGCCTATCGCAAGTCTCTTCTCTAGTTGTGTCTTGTATCATCGAGTAGATTTCAACTCAAGGTGACCCATATGTTGCAGAGTAGAACTTCTCCACAGGGTTTTCTTGACTTTAAGGCAGAAGATTGCCAGGCTGTTTCTTCCACAGTGCTGCTAAGTGAGTTTAAACTGCCAACCAACCAAATAAATGCAAACCATTTGTACCACCAGGGGACCTCTCTTCTCTAGGTATCTCAGATATCCTAAGGGGTCAGATATGGCCTCCATACCTATTACAGTATCTGACAGAGGAAATTTCTTGGTAAATATGACTGGATGCATAAATGAAGGAAGGAATATGGCAGAAGTGCATTTGCTATTCTATGTTTTTGTCACTATATTGAATGTTGTTAGGTGTCATCAAGTTGGCTCCAACTTGTAGCAACCTTATGTACAACAGAACCAGACACTGCCTGGTCCTGCACCACCCTCACAATCCTTGCTATACCTAAGCCCGTCACTGCAGCCACTATGTCAAGCCATCTAATTGAGGTCCTTTCTCTGTTTCACTGACCCTCCAAGCATGATATCTTTCTCCAGGGAATGGTCCCTTCTGACAACATGACCATAGTAAGTGAGGCAAAATCTGGCCATTCTTACTTCCATAGAGCATTCCAACTACATTTCTTCCACGACAGAATTGTTAGCTCTTCTGGCAGTCCATGGTACTTCCAGTAATCTACATCACTACCACAACTCAAAAGCATCAACTCTTCTTTGGTGTTCCTTATTCATTATCCAGTGTTCACATGCATATGAGGTGAATAAACACACTATGGCCTGGGGACTTCCAGTAAGACAGTGGAATAGGCAGACAAGCTACACAGACACTCTTCAACAAAGAAAAGAGAAACCAATTGACACAAATGCAGAAGATAATCCTGAAGCCCTGAGCTCTGAAATAAAGGATACAAAAGTGGATTAAACTCTGACTAATAGAAGAACCTGAATGAAAACAGTGAGTAAGGAAACAAACAGAGCAGTGGACTGTCAGCTATCCTGGTGGCACGCACAGCCTGAATATTTCCAAATGGTCTTAGAATCTGAGAATTAACCTGAAAATCAGGCCTGCTCACCAAGGGCTGCATGGATGACTGTGCTGGTGGCTGATGACTAAAAAGGGAAACAGTAAAGAAGGAGACAAACTGAGCTGTGGACTTTCAGCTGTCCAGAGAGTAAAGCCATTTTGAATGGTTACAAGTGGTGGCCATTTTGGATATTTAAAGTGACAGCATTCCCATTCAGATTCCAGGGACCTAAGAATAGGCTCCACTTGCCAAGAACAGCATGGACATGCAGGAGGCTGATGACTGGAAAGAAGATAGGTGGTGAGTGCATAAGTGCTGGCAACTAGGGAATAGAGGAGCACAGTGTGCTACTTACTCAGATAACATCCAAACAAAACAAAGAAAACAAAAATCTTGGGGGAATCACTCCAACAGGCAATCACCAATTAAATATAAACACAAAAACAACACAATGTCTCAGAGATGACAGACCATCCCAGTCCACACAAAGAAGCAGTAGGAGCAAAGGCCCAGAATACAGACCCAGAACATATCCCTGAGAAAGAAGCAGCATTGGAACTCCCTAATAAAAAATTCAAAATAATTGTATTTAGGCACCTTCAACAGATTGAGAGATAGATCAAGGAAAATACTGACAAAATTGAGGAAAATACAGAGAAGACCCTAGCACAATTTTGGAAGACAATGTTGTTGTTGTTGTTAGGTGCCGTTGAGTCATTTCTGACTCGTAGTAACCCCATGCACAGCTGAACAAAACACTGCCCGATCCCACACCAGCTCCATGATCCTTGCTATACTTGAGCCCATTGTCACAGCCACTGTGTCAATCCAACTTGCCGAAGGCCTTCCCCTCTCTCATCGACCCTCCACCTTACCAAGCATGACATCCTTCTCCAGGGAATGGTCCCCTCTGACAACAAGACCAAAGTAGGTGAGACAAAGTCTGGCCATTCTCACTTCCAAGGAGCATCTCGGCTGCACTTCCTCCAGGACATATCTGTTAGTTCTTTTAGCAGTCCATGGTACTTTCAGCATTCTTCACCAGCACCACAACTCAAAAGCATCAACTCTTCTTTGGTCTTCCTTATTCATTGTCCAGCTCTCACATGCATATGAGGTGATTGGAAATATCATGGCCTGTGTCATGTGCACCTTAGTTCTCGAGGAGACATCCTTGCTCCTCAGCACTGAAAGAGTTCCTTTGCAGCCGACCTGCCCAATGCTACACATCATCTAATGTCCTGACTGCTGCTTTCATTGGCTTCGATTGTAGAACCAAGCAACATGAACTCCTTGACAACCTCAATCTTTTCTCCATTTATTGTGATGCTGCTTATTGGTCCAGTTGTGAGAATTTTTGTTTTCTTTATATTGAGATGGAAGACAATACAAGACAATAATAACTGAAAAATTAGAAATGATACAAAATCTACAGATAGAAATCCAGAAGCTTAATAATGAATTTTCAGATATAGATAACACATTGAATGGGCAAATGAGTAGAACAGAATCAATGGAGGACAGAATTAGTGAGATTGATGACAAATACCTCAATACTTTTTTGGAAAAGAATCAGTCAGAAAAAAGATCAATACAAAATGAAGAAAGCCTAAGAGTCATGTGGGATACCATCAAAAGAATTAACCTACATGGAATTGGAATTCCAGAACAGAAAGAAACAAAAAACCATAGAGGATATTGTTGAAGATTTGTTGGAAGAGAATTTCCCTGATATGATAAAAGACAAGAATATATCCATTCAAGAAGTCCAATGAACCCCAAACAGGATAGACCCCAAAAGAAAATCACCAACACGTATCATCATCAAACTTACCAAAAGCAAAAACAAAGAAAGAATCCTGAAAGCAGCATGGGAGAAATGAAAAGTTACCTACAAAAAGCAATCAATAAGACTAAGCT
The DNA here is from genome assembly GCF_000298275.1 of Orycteropus afer afer. NCBI lineage: Eukaryota > Metazoa > Chordata > Mammalia > Tubulidentata > Orycteropodidae > Orycteropus > Orycteropus afer. The sequence continues at coordinate 2,316,861 of NW_006921894.1, read as the reverse complement.
TGGATTTCTCAGCAGAAATCATGCAGGTGAGAAAGCAATAGGATGGTATATATAAAACCCTGAAAGAGAAAAATATCCAATCAAGAATTATATACCTGGCAAAATTGTCCCTCAAATGTTGTGGTGAAATTTAAGACATTTCCAGAGGATTTCAAAATGGTATCTTGTTAGTAGTCACCACACTAATTCCCTCTAACATCTTAGTGCCTGAAAAACTAGGTGAAGCAGTTTGAAATAGGGCTTCTGGTGCTCTGAACAGCTCACTGAGTCAGAGTCTGCCAAACTCAGGGGAGTAGGATTAGAAAGGAGAAAGGGGGAGGGGAGAAATAACAAAACAGGGAAATCTGCCTTGTGGGGAGCACTGACCAGCAGGCAAGAAGGGCCATCAGAGACCTCCCTGGGGTAGGGAAGAAAGCGCACCACACCAGTGAACCGGAGGTCACCCCATGGATGTACCTTCAGCACCTGCTTTTATCAGTAAACTTGAGTCTGCTGGGTGCAAACAGTCATTTCTCTGGATCCAGCACTGCTGAAACCTGAGCAGAAAGAACATTAATGCTGCAAGTGGGTGGGCCCTGAGAGGAACTCCTGCAGCAGGTTATGGAATGGGGCAGTTATCTTGGGTCAGCTTTTTGGCACAGAGAGGTTGGCACCTGCTTTTGTCGGTAAACATGGGCCCACTGGGTGCAAGAGCAGAAAGAATATTGATGCTGCAAGTGGGCAGACTCTGGGAGGAACTCCTGCAGCAGAACGTGGAATGGGGCAGTTATCTTAGGTCAGCTTTTTGGTACAGAGGGGCCTCGAGAGCAGGGTTTTTGCATGTGTCTGAACCTGGCGGAAAGTGTTGGTCCCCTAACAATTGGAGTCTTTGCTGAACTTGAGCTGTGGTCCTGTACTAACAGTACAACATCATCATTAGCAGCTTGCTCAAAGCCCAAGAAACCACTCCTGGAAACTTGGAGCTTTTCTTTTCTTCATTCTCTCTTCTCCTCCCACCTACCCTGCCTATATCCTCCCTCATCCAATAGAAAAATCACATTCAGCCACATTATTATCTGCCAGCTCGAATTCTAAACCTTCTTTATGACAGAGACCTACATTCACATTCCACACAGCGATTCCATCATCAGAAAGAAAATTGCAGAGCAACCCAGAACATCTGAATTAATAACCAAAAAAATAAAATACACCAACTCCACCTTTTCAAAATATTAAATAATAAAACCAAGACAAAACAAATCAATACATAACTAACAGTTAAAGACAACCTCAAAATGTCTAGGAAACAACAGGCAACCTCAAATCAAACAAACAAACAAAAAGAAGACAAGGCATTAGAAGCAAAACCCCAAAGAAAGGTCTCATTAAACATGGAGGAAGAGGAGGCAATAGAATTATCTGAGAAGGAATTTAGAAGATATGTTTATAGAGCTCTACAAGAGCCTAAGGAAACCCCAAACAGAAGCAAGGAGAACACAGACAGTTCCCTGGAAGAATTCAGGAAAATCATTCAAGAACAAGAACAAAATAACAAGATAAATGCACAATCAGAACTCATACAAAAACAGAAGTTAGAAATCCAGAAGATGAATACCAAAATTACAGAATTACACAACACAGTAGAAGCACAAAAGAGTAGGATAGAACTGACTGAAGAATGCATATCCCAGATAGAAGAGAAATCCCTGGACACCACCCTGTATGAAGAAAAATCAGAACAAAGATTTATGAGAAATGAAGAAAACCTAAGAGTTATATGGGATGAAATGGAAAGAAACAAAATACACCTCATTGGAATTCCAGAACAAGAAGAGGTGGTGGTGGGGGAAAACCTCTGAGAAAATTGTGAAAGACCTACTAACAGAAAACTTTCCCCATATTATGAAGGAAGAAAAGATATTTGTCCAAGAAGCTCATAAAACCCCATACAGGAAAGATCCCAAGAGAAAAACACCCAGACATATTATAATCAAACTCTCCAAAATCAAAGACAAAGAAAAAATTTTTTAAGCTGCCGAAGACAAAAGAAATATTACTTATAAAAAATCAAGCAGTTAGGCTGAGCTCTGATTACTCAGCAGAAACTATGTAGGCAAGAAGGTAATGGGACGGCATATATAAAACACTGAAGGAAAAGAACTTCCAACCAAGAATCCTATATCCAGCCAAATTATCCATCAAATATGAGGGCAAAATTAAGGCACTCCCAGACAAACAGAAATTAAGGGATTTTGTGAAAACCAAACCAATCCTACAAGAAATGCTTAAGGAATTCCTTCCAATAGAGAACCCTCAACATAGATCAACAAAATCAGGATATGTGGCATCAACACTAAAACCAAATCAGAAATAGAAACTCAAAATAATACCATAAAACTAAAAATCAAGGAAACCAATCAGCACACGACAACAGCAACTAACCCAATAGAGGGAATAAAACTTCTAGGTACAAAATTCCAAATGAAGAGGAAAACAGGACAATGTCTTCATAGAACACACTGTTATAAAAATATAGAGACAAGAATTCACTCCAAGGTAACTACAGAGAAAATTAACAATCCCCCAAAGCAAATCCAGAAGGAAGGAAAGCATATGAGTTTAATAAGCACAAACCCAAGAATAAAGAAGAAAAGAGAAGCATTTGACAACAAATCAAACTCAACACAGAAAAGTATATGGACCAAGGAAACACCAACAACAGAACAACAACAACAACAACAAAAAAAAAACCAATAGAATGACAGCAATCAATTCATATCTATCACTAATTATACTCAGTGTGAATGAACTAAATGCACCAATCAAGAGAAAGAGAGTGGCAGACTGGATAAGAAAAGAAGATCCATTGATATGCTGCCTACAAGAAACCCACCTAAGACATAAAGATAAAAACAAATTAAGAGTTAAGGGGTGGAGAAAAATATACCAAGCCAACGGTAAGTAAAAACAACAACAACAGAAAAAAAACCAGGAGTGGCAATATTAATTTCTGATAAAATAGACATTAAGGGGAAAAACATCATAAGACACAAAGAAGGATATTGTATGATATTGGAAGGTTCAATTGACAAAGAAGACGTTATGGTAATAAATATTTATGCACCCAATGACAGTGCTCCAAAAATGCACGAAACAAATATTAATTGTATTAAAAGGGACAATAGACAACTCTACAATAATAGTAGGAGATTTCAACACACCACTTTCAAGGAGGGACAGATCAACTAGAAAAAAACTCAAGAAAGATACAGAAGACCTCAACAACACAATCAACCAACTCAACCTCATAGGCATATACAGAGCATTCCACTCAACAAAAGCACAATTCACATTCTTCTCCAGTGCACATGGATTCTTCCCTAGAATAGATCATATGTTAGGATATAAAAAAAGCCTCAATAAATTCAGAAGCATTGAAATACTACAAAGCATCTCCTTGGACCACAATGCTATAAAATTAGAAATTAATAATAGGAAGATCAAGGAAAACCCATCAAACATGGAAGCTGAACAATTCACTGCTCAAAAACTTCTGGGTAATAGAACAAATAAAAAGTGAAATAAAATAATTTCTAGAAACAAATGAGAATGAAGATACATTATACCAAAACCTATGGGACACAGCAAAAGCAGTACTCAGAGGTCAGTTTATAGCAATAAATGCATATATCAAAAAAGAGGAAAGAAACAAAATCAACAATCTAACTCATCAACTCCATCAACTAGAAAAAGAACAACAAAACAATCTTACAGTATCTAGAAGTAAGAAAATAATAAACTATAAGAATTGTAAACAAAAAGGGTGTCATCACAACAGAACCAACTGAAATAAAAAGGCTACTGTTAGAATATTATGAAAAACTGTATGCCAACAGATTTGAGAACCTAGAAGAAATGGACAAGTTTCTAGAATCACAAGACCTACCTAAACTATCCCACTCAGAGATAGAATACTTGAACAGACCCATTACAAAAGAAGAAATTGAGCAGGTGATAAAAAAAACTTCCTACAAAGAAAAGTGTTGGCCCTGATGGCTTCACTGGAAAATTTTACCAAATATTCAGAGAAGAGTTGACACCTACACCATTCAATCTATTCCAGAACATAGAAAAGGTTGAATACTCCCAAACTCATTTTATGAAAGAAGCATAACACCAATACCAAACCCGGTAAAGATACCACTCAAAAGAAAAACTACAGACCAATATCCCTTATGAAGATAGATGCAAAAACCTTCAACAAAATTCCAGCCAACAGAATCCAACAACATATCAAAAAAATAATACATCCTGACCAAGTGGAATTCATACCAGGTTTGCAAGGGTGGTTCAACATCAGAAAAACAATCAGTGTAATTCACCACATAAGCAAAACAAAAGAACAGAACCATATGATTATATTAATTGATGCAGAAAAGGCATTTGATAAAATCCAACACCCATTCCTGATCAAAACTCTCAGCAAAATAGGAATAGAAGGGGCATTCCTCAACATAATAAAGGGCATCTATGCAAACCCAACAGCCAACATTATTCTTAATGGAGACAGACTGAAACCATTCCTCTTGAGAACAGGAACCAGACAAGGATGCCCTCTATCACCACTTCTATTCAACATTGTATTGGAAGTCCTACCCAGGGCAATAAGTCAAGAAAGGGAAATGAAAAGCATCAAACTGGTAAGGAAAAAGCCAAACTATCCCTATTTGCTGATGATCCTGTGCATAGAAAACCCAAGAGACTCAGAAAACAACAACAACAACAACAAAAAAAAAAACTACCGGAACTAACTGAGACGTTTAGCACAGTGACAGGGTACGAGATCAACATGCAAAAATCAGTGGGATTCTTCTACACCAGCAAAGAGATTTCTGAAAAGGAAAAAAGGAAATCAATGCCATATATAATGTTGTTGTTGTGTTGTAATGTGCTGTCGAGTCGGCGCTGACTCATAGCGACCCCTCCTTGGGTTTCCGAGGCAGTATCACTACGGAAATAGATTGCCCAATCTTCCTTCCAAGGAGTGGCAGGTGGGTTTGAACCACCAGCCTTCTGGTTAGCAGTCAAGTGCCTTAGGCACTATAAAATACTTGGGAATAAATCTCACTAGGGACACAAAACACCTGTACAAAGATAATTACAAACCACCACTACAAGAAACCTACATAAATGGAAGAAGATCTACATGTAAGAGATCTACATAAATGGAAGACCATATCATGCTCATGGATAAGAAGGTTGGAAATTGTGAAAATGTCAATGCTGCCCAAGGCAATCCCTATCCAGATCCCATCAGCATTCTTTAAGGATGTGGAAAAACCAATAATTTTATATGGAAAAGAAAGAGACCTTGGATAAGCAAAGCACTACTGAAGAAGAACAAAGTAGGAGTTCTCACACTCATAATCTCAAAACCTACTACACAGTCACAGTCATGAAAACAGCCTAGTATTGGTACAATGACAGATACATAGACCAATGGAATAGAATTGAGAACCCAGAAATAGATCCATCAATCTATGGCCAGCTGATTTTTTCCAAAGGGCTGGAATCCGTTACATGGGGGAAGAGATGGTCTTTTTAACAAATCGTGCTAGCAAAACTGGATATCCATTTGCAGAAAAATGAAACAAGATCTGTACTTCACACCATACACAAAAACTAACTCCAGATGGATCAAAGACTTAAATGTGAAACCTAAAACTATAACATTCCTGAAGGAAAAAATAGGGGCAAATTTAGGGGTCCTCATTTATGGCATCAATAGACTGTCAAGCATAACCAAATTACTCAAACAGCAGAAGATAAACTTCTGAAAAGTAAATTTTTATGTGCTTCAAAAGACTTCTCCAAAAGAGCAAAAAGAGAGCTGGGAGAAAATATTCAGCAATGACATACGTGACAAGGGACTTATCTCTAAAATTTATAGAAAACTCCAACACCTTAACAACAAAAGGCAATCCAATTAAAAATGGGCCCAAGATATGAATAGACACTTTACCAAAGAGGATATTCAGGCAGCCAACAAACACATGAAGAAATGTTCATGATCATTAGTTGTTAGAGAGATGCAAATCAAAACAACAATGAGATACCATCTTGACCCAGCATTAGTAATATAGTTCAATAAGACAGAAAATAACAAATGCTGGTGAGCATGTGGAGAGATTGGGATGCTCATACACTGCTGGTGGGACTGTAAAATGATACAACCACTGAGGAAAGCAGTATGGCTATTCCTTAAAGAGCTGGAATTAGAAACACCATTTGACCCAGCCATTCCACCACTAGGTATATATCCTAAAGAAGTGAGAGCCAGGACAAGAACAGATATATGCACACCCATGCTCATCGCAGCACTATTTGCAATAGCAAAAAGAGGTAGACAACCTAGGTGCCCATCAACAGAAGAATGGATAACCAAACTATGGTACATACACACAATGGAATACTATGCAAC
>NW_006921894.1:2307120-2309586 GCF_000298275.1 Orycteropus afer afer | reverse complement strand
GACCACAATTAAGTGTTCTGGAATTCCCATTCTTCTCAATGTTATCCACAATTTGTTATGATCCACACAGTTGAATGCCTTTGCATAGTCGATAAAACACAAGTAAACATCTTTGTGGTATTCTTTGCTTTCAGCCAAGATCCATCTGATATCAGCAATGATATCACTCAGTCCCTGTCTCTTCTGAATCCAGCTTGCATTTCTGGAAGTTCCCTGTCAGTGTATTGCTTGCAACCATTTTTTAATTATCTTCAGCAAAATTTTACTTGGAATCAACTTTCTTTGGAATGTGTACAACTATGTATCCCTTCCAGTCAATTGGCCAGGTAGTTGTTTTACAAATTTCTTGACATAGAAGAGCAAGTACCTCCAGAGTGGCATCTGTTTGTTGAAACATCTCAATGGGTATTCCATCAATTTCTGGAGCCTTGTTTTTCACCAATTCCTTTAGACAGCTTGGACTTCTTCCTTCAATACCATTGGTTCTCAATCATATGCTACATGAACATCCACCAGTTCTTTTTGGTACAGTAACTGTGTATTCCTTCCATTTTCATTTGATGTTTCCTGAATCATCCAATATTTTTCCCATAGAATCTTTCAATATTGCAACTTTAGGCTTGAATTTTTTTCTTCCATTCTTTCAGCTTGAGAAATGCTGAGTGTGTTCTTCCTTTTTGTTTTTCTAACTCCATGTGTTTGCAAATTTCATTGTAATAATTGACTTTGTCTTTTCGAGCTGCTCTTTGAAATCTGTTCAGTTCTTTTATGTTGTCATTTCTTCTGTTTGCTTTAGCAAATCTGTTCAAGAACAGGTTTCAGAGAAAATTGAAACAAGTTTCAGACAAACTGAAGAAGAATGGTGTGGACTTCCAGTAAGATGGTGGAATAGGCAGACAAGCTACGCAAGCTACATTTCCTCTTCAACAAAGGAAAAAGAAAACAATTGACAGAGATACAGAAGATAATTCTGGAGTCCTGAGATTTGAAAGGAAGTATACAGTAGTGGATTAGGCACCAAATAGTGGAAAAACCTAAATGAAAACTGTGAGTATGGAGATGGACAGAGCTCCGGACTGCCAGCTGGTGTGACAGGACGAACAGCCTAAATATTCCCAAGTGGTGTTGGGTCTTGAGAATTGACCTAAAGATCAGCCCTGGTTGCCAAGGGCTGAAGTGACAACTGCTCTGGTGGCCAATGACTAGGAAGGAAACAGCAAGAAAGGAGACAACCTGAGCTGTGGGCTTTTGGCTGTCCAGAGGGTGCAGCCACTTTGATTGTTTACAAGTGGTGGCCATTTTGGATATTTAATGTGACCAAGGACACAGCTATTTTCAATGTTTGCAAGAGGTGGCCATTTTGGATATTAAAAGTGACCAAGGGTGCAGTCAGTTTGAATGTTTACAAGTTGTAGCCATTTTGGATATTTAAAGTGACAGCATTCTCATTTGGATTCCAGGGACCTACGAATAGGCCCCATTTGCCAAGGAGAGCAGGGACATATGGGAGGGTGACAACAAGAAAGAAGACAGGTAGTGAGTGCATAAGTTCTACCAACTAGTGAATAGAGGACCGAAGAACCCTGCTTATGTAAACAACATCCAAAGAAAATGAAAATCATGGGAAATTCACTCAACCATAACCATACCAAAAATAAACACAAAAATGCCACAATATCTCAGAGACAACAAAGCATCACAGCCCACACAAAGAAGCAAGATAAAGCAGGAGAAACAAGGGACCAGGGTATAGACCCAGAAAACATCCCTGAGGAAGAAACAGCATTGGAACTCTCTGATAAGGAATTCAAAAGAATTATATTTAGGTACTTTAAACAGATTGAGAGACAGATCAAGAAAAAAACACTGACAAAATTGGAGAAAACTCTAGAATAATTTTGAAAGACAATCAACAAAATGACAAAATAAATGAAAAAATTAGAAATGATACAAAATCTACAGATAGAAATCCAGAAGATTAAAACTAAATCTTCAGAAATAGATAACACATTGAATAGGCAAAGGAGTAGAATTGAATCAACAGAAGACAGAATTAGTAAGGTTGAAGACAAATACCTCAATACTTCTTTGGAAAGGGATCAATCAGAAAAAAGATCAAAAGAAAATGAAGAAAGCCTAAGATATCATCAGAAGGAATAACTTACATGTAATTGGAATTCCAGAACAGGAAGAGACAAATAAAACCTCAAAAAAAAATTGTTGAAGATTTGTTAGAAGAGAATTTCCCTAGTATGATGAAAGACGAGAATATATGCACTTAAGAAGTCCAACAAACCTCAAACAGGGTAGACCCCAAAAGAAAATCACCAAGACATATCATCATCAAACTCACCAAAACCAAAGCAAGGAAAGAATCATGAAAGCGGCACAAGAAAGAAGAAAATTTACCTACAAGAGGCAACCAGTAAGACTAAGCTTGGATTTCTAGGCAGAAACCATGAAGGT
>NW_006921894.1:2298962-2306481 GCF_000298275.1 Orycteropus afer afer | reverse complement strand
AACAAAGAAATTAGTAACACCACGAGAAAACACATCACAAAATGGCAGCAACAAATTCATACTTGTCAATAATTACACTGAATGTCAATGGATTAAATGCACCACTCAAGAGATGGAGAGTTGCAGACTGGCTAAGAAAACATAACCCATCAATATGCTGTCTACAAGAGACACACCTTAGAGAGAAAGATAAAAATAGACTAAAAATCAAAGGTTGGAAAAAGGTGTTGTTGCTGTTGTTAGGTGTTGTCGAGTCATCTCTGACTCATAGTGTCCCTATGCACAGCAGAATGAAACACTGCCCAGTCCTGCACCAGCTCCATGATCCTTGGTATACTCGAGTCCATCTCTGCAGCCACTGTGTCAATCCATCTTGTTGAGGGCCTTCCCCTCTTTCGTCAACCCTCCACCTTACCAAGCATGCCATCCTTCTCCAGGTAATAGTCCCTACTTTGGCATGACCAAAGTAGGTGAGACTAAGTCTGGCCATTCTCTCTTCCAAGGAGCATTCTGACTGCACTTCTTCCAGGACAGATTTGTTACTTCTTTTAGCAGTCCATCGTACTTTCAACATTCTTTGCCAGCACTACAGCTCAAAAGCATCCACTCTTCTTTGGTCTTCCTTATTCATTGCCCAGCTCTCACATGCATGTGAGGCAATTGAAAATACCATGGCTTGCGTCAAGTGCACCTTAGTCCTCAGGGAGACATCTTTGCTTTTCAGCACTTGAAAGAGGTCCTTTGCAGCTGATTTGCCCAGTGCTATACATTGTCTGATGTCCTGACTACTGCTTACATTGGCATCAACTGTAGAACCAAGCAATGTGAAGTCTTTGACAACTTGAATCTTTTCTCCAATTTTTATGATATATAAAAAGATGCAAATGGCAACCATAAAAGAGCAGGAGTGGCAATATTAATTTCTGATAAGATTGACTTTAAGATAAAAATCACCATAAGAGACAAGGAAGGACATTATGTAATAATTAAAGGATCGATTGAACAAGAGGACATAACAATAATAAATATCTATGGACCCAGTGATAGAGCTCCAAAATACATGAACCAGACTCTAATGGAACTGAAGAGACAAATAGATGACTCCACTGTTGTGGTAGTTTAGTTTGTGCGTCAACTTGGCTGGGCCTGGTTGAATGGCTGGGCAGCTGGATGTAGTATTCCCCATGATGAGACTGGTAATCAACTCCATGGTGGAATCTACTGGGAGCAGCTGAGTAACTGCCTTTGGGTATGTGGTCTGCGTCCCATATATAAGAAACAGCTTTAGGAATGGTCTCTAGCTAATAGCATGCTTGGACCCTGCATGTAGCCATGTTGTTGTTCAGCGGCCTGCCATGCCCTGCCAACCTTGGGACTTACAATGGACTTGAATTAAAGGCCTGCCATGTGGTTTGGTAACATCAGGACTGTGCCATTTATTTGTCAACCTTGGGCTTATTAGCCTCAGCAGCCAGTAGCTGCCTGAGTAATGAGATGTCTCTAGCTTCACTGGGCCGGGAGCAAGAGACAGAGCTGAAACCCACGGTCAAGGGGCTTTCACACAGTCCCTAGAGCCTGGCACTTTGAACTTGGACTTAAAGCCTCCAAACTATGAGAGAATAAACTCCTGTTTGTTAAAAGCATCCCATTTGTGGTTTATCTGTTAGAGTGGTACTAATAGAACAATCGTCATAGTAGGATACATCACTTTAAACTATGGTACATACATACAATGGAATATTATGCAACACTAAAGAATAATGTAGAATTTGCAAAACAACACATAACATGGATGAACTTGGAGGACATTATGCTGAGTGAAATAAGTCAATCAGAGAAGGAAAAATATGGTATTAGTTCATTACTGTAAAAAGTCAAGGAAATATTTATGTATGGAAGGAAAATTTCTTTGTTGGTTATCAGGAGTGGGAGCAGAGGGGAGGGAACACTGTAAAAAAATACATTGACCTATGTCACTTTAGTTTTGTGTATTTCATTGTACATAAATTATATTTCAATAAAATGTATTAAAGAAGAAGAATAAGAATTGTGTGGCATTTATTGTCACAAAGACTGTTTCAAGATCTATCCTGAAGTACAATGGTGTTAGTGATAGGATAATATCCATATGAATACAAGGAAGATCAGTTAATACTACTATTATTCACATTTATGCACCAACCACCAAAGCCAAAGAGGAGGAAATTGAAGATTTTTACCAACTTCTGCAGTCTGAAATTGACCAAACATGCAATCAAGATGTGTTGATTATTACTGGTGATTGGAATGCAAAAGATAGAAACTCAGAAGAATCACTAGTAGTTGGAGAATATTGCCTTGGTGATGTAAATGATGCTGGAGATCATATGATAGAATTTTGCAAGACCAACGACTTATTCATTGCAAATACATTTTTTTTCAGTAACACAAACGGTTCCTATACATGTGGACTTCACCAGATAGAATGCACAGTAATCAGATTAACTACATCTGTGCATAGAGGCAATGGAGAAGCTCAATATCTATAGCCAAAACAAGACCAGGAGTTGACTGTGGAACTGACCATCAAATGCTTATATGCATGTTCAAATTGAAGTTGAAAACAATTAAAACAAGTCTATAGTAGAAAAAATATGACCTTGATTATATCTCATCTGAATTTAGAGACCATCTAAAGAACATATCTAACACATCGAACACCAATGACTGAAAACCAGATGAATTGTGGGATGACATCAAGAACAGCATCCATGAAGAAAGCAAAAGGTAATTAAAAAGACAGGAAAGGAAGAAAAGATGAAAACAGATGTCAGAAGAGACTCTGAAACTTACTCTTGAGTAGAGAGTAGCTGAAACAAATGGAAGAAATAAGATAAAAGAGCTGAAGAGATTTCAAAGAGCAGCTTGAGAAGACAAAGTAAATTACTATATTGATTAGCTGAATGAATCTCATTAAATCAAAAAACACATTTGTTTTCAGGTATACTTGTTTTCTTTTCATTGCTGTTGGCTGTCATTGAGTCAATTTCAACTCATAGAGCTATGACAGAGTAGAACTGCCCTATAGGGTTCCCTAGACCGTAATCTTTACATATCTTCATACAATTGGACTTCACAAAGAAGAATGTAGCATCAGGAATGGAGGAACACTCATTAACAACCTCTGATTTTCAAATGACACAACATTGCTTGCTGAAAGTGAAGAGGACTTAAAGCACTTACTAAAGAAGATCAAAGACTACAACCTTCAATTTGGATTACAGCTCAACATAAAGAAAATAAACATCCTCACAACTGGACTGATGAGAAACATCATGACAGAAGGAAAAAAAAATATTCAAATTATCAAGAATTTCATTTTACTTGGATCCACAATCAACACCTGGGGAAGAAGCTGTCAGTAAGTCAAATGATATACTGCATTGAGCAAATCTGCTATAAAAGACTTCTTTAAAGTATTAAAAGGTAAAGATGTCACTTTGAGCATTATGGTGCATCTCACTCAAGCTGTGGTGTTTTCAATCACCTCATATGCATGCAAAAGCTGGAAAATGAATAAAGAAGACCTAAGAAAAATTGACATACTGAATTACAGTGTTGGTGAAGAGTATCGAATATAGCCCAATTCTATGGCCCCAAGTCATGCTTCAGGCCTGGAATTGCACTTACTCTTGTGGCTTAACTCTCAGCCCAATAATAGACAGGCCTACAAACTGAACAACTACACCAGGGAGATGCATTCCTTAGAACACTCAATCATGTGAGATCAGAAGGGAAGCTATTGCACAGGAAGAAACGTAGGGAGGCAGCAATGCATAGGCAAGAATGACACATGCAAAGGGTAACAACAGAGAGGAAGTGGGAGGACAACTGTTACACTGGGAAGAATGTAACGTGTATCACAAAACAAAATGTGTATGAATTGTTGAATGTAAAACAAATCTGCATCATAAAAATTTCACCCAAATCACAATAACATGTGGGGGAAAAAAATAAAAAGAATATTGAATATACCATGAACTTACAGAAGAATGAACAAATCTATCTTGGAGGAAATACAGCCAGAATGATCCTTAGAAGCAAGGATGACTTCTAAGACTGTCAAACTTATTTTGGACAAGTTATCAGGAAAAATACTAATCCCTGGAAAAGGATATTATGCTTGGTAAAGTAAGAGGCATAGCGAGCTGAAATGGCCTGGTTTTGGCCATTTTGAATCAGATAACCATATGTTCTACTATGCTGGGAATGACAAATTGAAGATGAATGGTGTGGCATTGTTGTTGTTATTTGCCATCAAGTTGGCCCCGACTCATAGCGACCCCTCCTTGGGTTTCCGAGGCACTATCACTACGGAAGTAGGAATGCTCAACCTTCCTTCCGAGGAATTATATGTGTGGCATTAATCATCACAAAAAATGTTTCAAGATCTATCCTGAAATACAGTGGTGCCAGTGATAGGATAATATTCATGTGCCTAAAAGGAAGACCAATTAATACTACTATTATCCAAATTTATTTACCAACCATGAAAGCCAAAGATGAGGAAATTGAAGATTTTTACCAATTTCTGCAGTCTGAAATTGACTAAACATGTGATCACAATGTATTGATTATTACTGATGAATGGAATGCAAAGTTGGAAACGAAGAAGAATCACTGGGGTATTTGAAACATATCACCTTGGTGATAGAAATGATGCTGTAGATTGCATGATAAAAATTTTTAAGACCAATCATTTTTCACTGCAAATACCTTTTTTCAACAACGTAAATGGTGGCTATACATGTGGACCTCACCAGATAGAATACACAGGAACAAGATCAACTACATCTACAGAAAGAGGAGATGCGAAGCTCAATATCTTCAGCCAAAACAAGACCAGGACCAACTGTGGGACAGACCATCAATAACTCATAAGCAAGTTCAAGTTGAAGCTGAAGATAATTAAAATACGTCCAAAGCAGTCAAAACATGACCTTGATGATATCCCACTTGAGTTTGGAGACCATCTGAAGAATAGATTTGAAACATTGAACACCAATGACTGAACACCAGATGAATTGTGGGATGGCAGCAAGAACACAATACAAGAAGAAAGCAAAAGGTCATTAAAAAGATGGAAAAGAAAGTAAAGACCAAAATGGATATCAGAAGAAACTCTGAAACTTGCTCTTGAATGTAGAGTAGTTAAAGCAAATTGAAGAAATGACAAGATCAAAGAGCTGAACAAAAGATTTCAAAGAGCAGCTTAAGATGACAGTCAATAATTATAATGAAATGTGTAAAGACTTGGAGTTAAAAAAACAAAATGGAAGAACACATTCAGCATTTCTCAAGCTGAAAGAATGGAAGAAAAATTCAAGCCTTGAGTTGCAATATTGAAAGATTCTATTGGCAAAATATTGAATGATGCAGGTCACATCAAAAGAAGATGGAAGGAATACAGAGTCACAGTACCAAAAAGAATTGGTTGATGTTCATCCATTTCAGGAGGTGGCATATGATCAATAACCAATGGTACTGAAGGAATAAATCCAAGCTGCACTGAAGGAATTGGTGAAAAACTGTTGTTGTTGTTGTTGTTATGTGCCGTCAAGTCAGACTCAACTCATAGTGACCCCTCCTTGGGTTTCTGAGGCAGTATCACTATGGAAGTAGATTGCCCCACCTTCCTTCCAAGGAGTGTCTGGTGGATTTGAACTGCCAGCCTTCTGGTTATCAGTCAAGTGCCTTAGGCACTATGCTTAAGAACTAGACAACAGTAATTGATGGAATTCCCATTAAGATTTCACAACCCATGAATGCTGTGCCAAGAAATTTAGAAGACAGCCACCTGAACAGCTGACTGGAAGAGATCCATATTTGTACATGTTCCAAAGAAATGTGATCCAGCAGAATGTGGAAATTATCCAACTATTTCATTAATATCCTAGGAAGGATGATTGGGCAATCCACTTCTGTAGTGATACTGCCTTGGAAACCCAAGGAGGGGTTGCTATGAGTTGGAGCTGACTCAACAGCAGTGAGGGTTTTTTTTTTTTTTTTTTTGTATTTTTAATACCATGTGCAAGTAAAATTTTGCTGGAGATAATCCAAAAACAGATGGAAGAGTATATTGATGGGGACTTCAGAAATGCAAGCTGGATTCAGGAGAGGATTTGGAATGAGGGATATCATTGCTGGTGTCAGAAGAATCTTGGCTGAAAGCAAAGAATACCAGAAAGATGCTTACTTGTATTTTATTGACTATGCAAAAACATTCTACTGTATGGATCATAACAAATTATGAATAACGTGGAGAAGAATTGGAATTCCAGAACATTTGATCGTGCTCATTAAGAACCTGTACATAGGCCAGGAGGCTGTCATGTGAACAGAACAAGGGGATACTGCATGGTTTAAAATCAGGAAGGGACTGCATCTGGGTTGTATATTTTCACCATAAATATTCAGTCTGTATGCTGAGCAAGTAATCTCAGAAGCTGAACAATATGAAAAAGAGCATGGCATCAGGACTGGAGAAGACTCGTTAACAACCTCTGATATGCAGACAACACAACCTTACTTGCTGAAAATGAAGATGACTTGAAGCACTTATTGATGAAGATTAAAGATTAAAACCTTCATTATGGATTACACCTCAACATAAAGAAAACGAAAATCTGCACAACTGGACCAATAGGGTACAGCATGATAAATGGAGAAAAGATTGAAATTGTCAAAGATTTCATATTACATGGTTCCACAATCAACACCAATGGAAGCATCAGTCAAGAAATCAGATGACGGAATTCGAGCAAGATGGCAGACTAGGCAGAAAGACTGTACAGACCCTCTTCAACAAAGAAAAGGGAAACCAATTAAAACAGACACAGAAGATAATCTTGGACACCTGAGCCTTGAAGGGAAGGATATAAAAGTGGACTAAACCACAACTAGCAGAAGAATTTGCATGAAAATACCAAAAAAGGAGACATACGGAGCTGCGGTCTGGCAGCGATACTGAGCAATCCTGAAGGCACAGACAGATTGGAGATTTCCAAGTGGTGGTAGGACTTAAGAATTAAGCTAAAAATCACCCTGCTAGCCAGGGACTGCACAGAGGAATGTGCAGGTTGGCTGGGGAACAAACAGAGAAAGTGAAGAGAAAGGTGGGCTGAACTGTGGACTTTTACTGGTCCGGAGTGTGCCACCATTTTGAAAGTTTAAAAAGCAGCTTGACTATTTTGGATATTTAAAGAGACAGCGCTCTAGCAGATTCCTGGGGCTTAAAACACGTTCTGATTTCCAGCAACCCCAAGGACACTCGGGACCTGCAAGACTGACAAGTTTTTTGATGGTTATTCAATTGTAATTTGTGTCTAACTCAGTGGGAGACAATAACAGTCCCCATAAGACACAAATACACCCAAACCTCCTGCAACTTCACTTACTGAGTGACAGCCACTACCTCCTTCTCCACCAATGGGCCAATGATAAAAAACCACCAAGAAGAGCCTGAATCACCCTTGGCTGC
>NW_006921894.1:2286019-2294719 GCF_000298275.1 Orycteropus afer afer | reverse complement strand
TATGAAGAAAAACGTGGCATCAGGATTGGAGGAAGAATCATTAACAACCTGAGATATGCAGACGATACAACTTTGCTTGCTGAAAGTGAGGATGGCTTGAGGCATGTACTGATGAGGGTTGAAGAATACAGTCTGCAGTATGGATTACATCTCCATATAAAGAAAACAAAAACCCTCACAACCGGACCAATGAGCAGCATCACAATAAATGTTCACCCCATATGCCTGTCTATTGTTTGGCTGGAAGGCACAGGAGTGAGTTCAGTGCCAGACTTGAAGGATAACCAGGGGCGATAGTGTCAGGGGTCACACCAGGCTCTACCAGACCACCAAACATGTTTTTTTAAAAAAATCATTTAGAGTTTTGTTCCACATTGTTCTCCAACTTTATCCAGGATCTCCTGTACTGATCCCTTTCCAAGTGATTAACAGTGATAGCCAGGCAACATCTAGTTCTGGTCTCATGGTCATATAGTCTGAGGTTCTCATGGTCCTCAGTTCAATTAGTCCATTGGACTAATTGTATGCATCTTTGGTTTTCTGCATTCTACTTGCTCTGACAAGGAGACACAAATTGTTGCATCTAGATGGCCACTTGCAAACTTTTAAGACCCCAGTCTCTACTCAACAAAATAGAATGTAGAAGGTTTTTGTTTAGTATATTATGCCAATTGAGCTTAACATCCCCTGAGACAATGGCCCCAAGCCCACAGGTCCAACGACTCACTCCCTCAGGGTGGTTGGCTATGGCTATGAAGTTACCATAACTTTGTCCCTTGTTAACTCTATTTTATATACAGAACTTCTTATAGCACATACAAATACATATCTAGAAATATTGTCTGCCAGCCTTATATATGGTCATAGGTATATTTCTTTTTGCTTAGACACACCTGATCATTCAGCCTATTTACCTGCAGATTAATGTTTGTAATCACTGATAAAATAGTATTGTATATGTAAAAGAGTTTATCTTTTGTGTCTGTATGTCTAAGGCATTTCTCTATGTCTTCCTTTTCCTTAGTGTTATTGTGTTGGCCACTCGTTTTTTGTATATTACCTTTCCCTTCACCCAAATAAATATTTGTCTCTACCCATTTAGCAGTGTTCACTCCCCTCCCCTCCCATCCCTGGTAACCAACAAAGAAAGTTTCCTTCCATATATAAAATTTTCCTTAACTTTTTGCAATAGGGAATGAATATAATATTTGTCCTTCTGTGACTGACTTATTTCACTCAGCATAATGGCCTCCAAGTTCATCCACATTGTGTGGTGTTTTGCAGATTCTACATTATTCTTTAGTATTGTGTGGTATTCCATTGTGTGTATGTACCATAGTTTGGTTATCCATTCTGTTGAAGGGTACTTGGGTTGTTTCCATCTCTTTGTTATTGTAAATAGTGCTGCAATGAACATGGGTATGCATCTATCTATTTGTGTCCTGGCTCTCATTTCTTTAAGATATATACCTAGTAATGGGATTGCTGGATCAAATGGTATCTCTAATTCCAACTTTTTAAGGAATCACCATACTGCTTTCCACAGTGGTTGTATCATTTTACAATCCTACCAGCAGTGTATGAGAGTCTCATTCTCTCCACATCCTCACCACCATTTGTTATTTTCTGTCTTGTTGAATTTTGCTATTAGTGATGGAGTGAGATGGTATCTCATTGTTGTTTTGATTTGCATTTCTCTAATGGCTACTGATCATGAACACTTCTTCATGTGTTTGTTGGCTGGCTGAACATTTTCTTTGGTGAAACGACTATGCATGTCTTCTGTTCATTTTTTTAATTGGATTGTTTGTCTTTTTGATGTTTAGGTGTTGGAGTTTTCTACAAATTTTAGAGATAAGTCCCTTCTCAGATATGTTGTTGCCAAATATTTTTTCCCAATCTGTAGGTTCTCTTCTTACTCTTGCATAAGACCTCTTTAAAGTGTTAAAGAGCAAAGATGTTCCTTTGAAGACTAAGGTGCACCTGACCCAAACCATGGTATTTTCACTCACTTCATATGCATGTGAAATTGGACAATGACTAAGGAAGACTAAGAAGAATTAATGTGTTTTAATTATGATGTTGGTGAAGAATATTGAATAGACAGACCCTGAACTGCCATAAGAAGGAACAAATCTATCTTGGAAGAAGTACAGCCAGAATGCTCCTTAGAAGTGGGAATGGTGAGACTTCATCTCTCATACTTTTGTCATGTTATCAGAAGGGACAATTCCCTACATACCATGCTTGGTAAAGTAGAGGGTCAGCAAAATTGGGGAAGACCCTCGAAGAGATGGATAGACACAGTTGCTGTGACAATGGGCTCAAGCATAGGAACAATTGTAAAGATGGCACAGGACCAGAAAATGTTTCATTCTGTTGTACCTGGGGTCACTATGAGTCATAACTGTCTCTATGCCACCTAACAAAAATACAAGGCAAAAAGAGGAAATAAAAGGTTTAGTTTCAGAACTTCCAAGTGGAGATACATAAACATATTATCAAGACAGAATGGACTGTTTTAAACTTGGGAAAAATCATAATATAAGGTAACCTCAAAGGAAATTAATAAGCCTTCTCACAAAAAAAGAAGAAAATCATAAAGATTTAGTCAACATTAAAAGAAGAGCAATGAACTAAATAATTGGTAAACAAAATGAACTCAGCTTGAAAAAATAGATGGAAAAAAGAAACATCAGCAGCACACACACACACACACAGACAAACAGCAAAATGACAGCAATAAATTCATACCTATCCATAATTACATTGAACATAAATGCATTAAATGAATCAGTCATGAGAAAGAGAGCAGCAAAATGGATAAGAAAACATGCCCCATCAATATACTGTCTACAAGAGATACAAAGACAAAAATAAGCTAAAAATCAAAGTATCAGAAAACATGTATCAAGCAAATGGCAAGCAAAAAGGAGCAAGAGAGGAAGTATTAATTTCTGTTAAAATAGAATTTAGACAAAAACCAATGAAAAAGACAAAGAATGACATTATGTAATGACTAAAGTGTCATTCCAGCAGGGGGAAATAACCATAAAAAATATCTTTGCATCCAATGAAAGAGCCCCAAAATACATAAATCAAACTTTAATGGGATTGAAAAGAGAAATAGACAACTCCACAATAATAGCAGAAAGTTTTAGTACTCCCCTTTCTATGAAAAACAGAACAACTAGAAAGAAACTCAACAAAGATATGGAAAATCTAAACAACACAATCAACCAAATTAATCTCATAGACATATACGGAACACTCTGCCCGAAAATAGCACAATACACATTCTTTTCCCACACACTTGGAACATTCTGCAGAATAGATCATGTTATGCCCCAAAGTAGGCCATGATAAATTTTAAAACATAGAAATACTGCAAAGCATCTTCTCAGATCACAATGCTATAAAATTAGAAACAATAAGAAGTCCAAGGAAAAAAATCATATGTGTGGAAACTGAATAAACCTGATTAAGAACTATCAGGTAGTTGAAGAAATAAAAAATGAAATAAAAAAAATTGCTTGAATCAAATGAAAATGAAAACACATCATATTAAAAATCTTTGGGACACAGTAAAAACAGTAGTCAAAGGACAATTTATAGCAATAAATGCACACATAAATAAAAAATAAATAAAACTTAGCCCAACATCTCCAACAGTTAGAAAAAGAACAAACAAAAGCCTATAGTCACAGAAGAAAGGAAATAATGAAAATTAGAGCAGAAATAAATGAAATGGAAAACAGAAAAACAATAGAAAAAGTTAAGAAGACTAGAATCTGGTTCTCTGAAAGGATTAATAAAATTGACAAACCACTGGCAAATGTGGCAGAAGAATAAGAAATGAAACAGGTGATGTCACAACAGAACCAACTGAAATAAAAAAGGATAATAACAGAATACTATGACAGAATGATTATAACAGAATACTCCAACAAATTTGAAAATCTGGAAAAAATGGATAAATTTCTAAAAGAAACACACTACCTACCAAAACTAACATAGTTTGAAGAAGAAAATTTGAACTAATCCATCACAAAAGAAGTAATTGAATAGATCATAAAAATACTCCCCCAAAAAAACATCCTGGTGTAGATGGCTTCAATGGCAAATTCTACCAAACATTCCTAGAAGGCCTGACACCAATTCTACTCGAACTATTCCAGAACATAAAGAGAGGATGCAATATTCCCAAGTGTATTCTAGGAAGCAAACATAACCCTGATATCAAAGCTAAACAAACACACAACTAAAAAAGAAAATTATAAACCAATATCTTTCATGAAGATAGACACAAAAATTTTCAACAAAATCCTAGCCAATGGAAGCTAACAGCATATGAAAATAAAATGCATTATGACTAAGTAGGATTCATATCAAGTATGCAAGTATGGCTCAACATTATAAAAACAATCAAGGTAATGTACCACATAAATAAATCAAAGGAAAAGAATCAATGATCATATCAATTGATGCAGAAAAGGCATTTGTCAAAATCCAACACCTGTACTTGATAAAAATGCTCAGCAAAATAGGAATAGAAGGGAAATTCCTCAACATAATTAAGGGCATATACACAAAACCAACAGCAAACATTTTCTCAACAGAGACATTCCTCTTGCAAATAAGAAACAAACAAGGATGCCTCTTATCACCATTCCTATTAATTATTATAAGGAGCTCTGGTGGCACTGTGGTTAAAGCATTGGGCTGCTAACCAAATGGTCAGCAGTTCAAATCCCTCCAGCCTTTTCATGGGAGAAAGATGCTTTCATAAAGATTTACAGCCTTGGAAACCCTATTGGGTAGTTCTGCTCTGTTCTGTAGGTACCCTTGAGTTGGAATCAACTTCATGGCAATAGGTGGCAATGAGGTATTCGGTATTGAGTTGAAAGTCATAGGCAGAGAAACAAGTAAGGAAGGGAAATAAAAGGCATACAAATTGGCAAAGATGTCAAATTATTTGTAGATTCTATGATTCTATACATAGAAAATCTGTTAAATTCAAGAGGAAAACTATTGGAGTTAATAAGTATTCAGCAAAGTGGCAGGGTACAAAATTAACATACAAATATCAGTTAGATTTCTCTACACTGACAAAGAGAACTCTGAAAAGGAAATTTGGAAAACAATACATTGCAATAACCACCCAAAAGATGAAGTACTTAGGAATAAATCTAACAAGAGACACAAAAGAGTCATCAAATAAATTAACAAAACACTACTACAGGAAACCAAAAGAGATCTACATAAATGGAAATATATACCATGTCCATGGATAGGAAGATTTAACAATGTGAAAATGTCAATAATAACCAAAACTATCTACAGATATAATGTAATTTTGATCTAGGTTCCATCATTATTCTTTAAAGAAATAGAAAACTAATCATCAACTTTATATGGAAAGGAAAGAGACCCTGGATAAGCAAGCTCAAGCTCACTGCCATCAAGATGATTCCAACTCAAAGCAATCCCCATTAGGTTTCAAAGGCTGTAAATCTTTACAGGGGCAGACTGCCTTATCTTACTTCCTCAGAGTGGCTGGTGGGTTTGAACCAATGACCTTTTTGTTAGCAGCAAAATGCCTTAACCACTATGCCACCAGAACTCCTTTACCACTACTAAAGAAGAAGAACAAAGTAACAAAGTGAAGAATACTCCATATCTCAAAACCTACTATACAGACATAGCAATCAAAACAACCTGGTATTTATGTACATCAAAAGACTTCACCAAAAGATCAAAAGAGAACATACAGACTGGGAAAAAATTTTGGGCAATGGCACATCAGACAAGGAACTAACCTCTAAAATTTATAGAAAACTGCAACACATCATTAACAACAGCAAAATCACAGTTCAAAAAAGGGCAGAGGACACTTCACCAAAGAAGACATTCAGGTGGCCACAGACACGTGAGGATTATTATCCATTACCCAAAACACATTGCCATCAGGTCAAATCCAGCTAACAGCAAACCTATAGGATAGAGTAGAACTGCTCCAATAGGTTTCCAAGGCTGTAAATCAGTCAGTCAGTAGACTGACTCATCTCTCTCCTGCAGAGCCACTGGTTTAGAACTGCTGATCTTTTGGTAAGAAGCAGAATACTTCAACCACTGTACCACCAGAGAGCCTTCATTAGCCATTAGAGAGATGCGTATCAAAACAGCAGTGAGATAACATCTCATCCCAGTATTAATAGCAAATTAAAAAAAAAAAATTAAAAAAAAAAAAAAATAAAAAATAAAGTAAATGCTGGTGAAGAGACCAGAACACTTAGACACTGCTGGTGGGGATGTAAAATACTGCAATCACTACGGAAAAGGATATGGTGCTTCTTTAAGAGGTTGGAACTAGAAATACCATATGATCCAGGAATCCCACTACTAAGTATATATCCCATAGAAATAAGAACCATTACACAAACAGATAAATGCATACCTATATTCATTGCAACATTTTTCACAATAGAAAAATGATGGAAAAAATCTAAAATCCCATCAGTGGATGAATGGATAAAGAGACTATGGTACATACACAGAATGGAATATTACACAACATAAAAGAATAATAAAGAATCTGCAAAACATCTCATAACATGGATAAATCTAGAGGACACAGAAAGAAACACTCTTTGGAGTTGACCCAGAGTGGGAAGGGAAAAGAAGATGAATCACTAACTAGAAGGTAGACACATATTAACTTGGGTGAAGGAAAGGTAGTATCAATAAGAAGGAGGTCAGCACAAAATGGTCAAGGCAAAGGAAGACACTAGGAGGAGCACAAGAGGTAAAGGCAACAGGGTAAATATAGAATCCTGCAATAATAGAAACAACAATAATCTACGACACTCAAGCTGAACAGGAGTGGCAAAGCAAATGGGGAAAGTTCTGGTAAGATGGCAGACTAGGCAGAAAGACTGCACAGACCCTCTTCAACAAAGAAAAGGGGAACCAATTAACACAGACAGAGAAGATAATCCTGGATCCCTGAGACTTGAAGGGAAGGACATAGAAGTGGACTAAACCCCAACTAGCAGAAGAATTTGCATGTAAATACCAAAAAAGGAGACATATGGAGGTGTGGTCTGGCAGTGATCCTGAGCAAGTCTGATGGCACGGCACAGACAGCTTGGAGAATGACGAGTGGTGAAAGGACCTAAAAATTAACCTAAAAATCAGCCATGCTAGCCAGGGACTTCATGGAGGACTGCTCTGGTGGCTGAGGAATAAAAGGTGAAGCAGCAGTGAAAAGGAAGGCAGGTTGAGCTGTGGAATACTGCCTGTCTGGAGAGTGCTGCCATTTTGAATGTTTATAAGCAGCTTGACCATTTTGGATATTTAAAGAGACAGTGCTCTCCCAGATTCCAGGGGCTTAAGAACAGGTTCCGCTTGCCAGTAACCCCAAGGACACTTTGGACCTGGATGACCGAAAAAGTGCGACATTCCCCTTGTTACTCTTATACCCCACACCCGCCTGGTGAATGGAGGTGCGGCCATCCCCCACTCCTGCCCACCTCCTAGGCCACAGGAACTCCATTCCAGTCTGTGTGCTCTGATGGAGCCTGGGTGACCTGCCATGCCCTCCCCCGATTTTTTATTTTTTATTTTTCTTTTTTCTGGCTTTCAGTTTGCTTGTTTTTGCCTGTTTTAAAACTATTATTATTAATGATACTTTGGTCCTTTTTACTATTATTATTTATTCTTCCCCTCCCAGCTCTTAGTTTTCAGCTTTGTTTCTTTTCCCTGTTCCTGGTTACAATTTTTTTTTTCTTTCTTCTCATGATTAACCCCATTCCTTGTATTACTTTTTGCATTTTCCCCATTTTTTTCTTCATTATTCTTCTCCTCGAACTTTTTTCTCTTAGTGCCTTATTCCCAGATATTGCAGGAATCCTTGTTTTTTTCTTTTCTTTTTCCCTTTATTCTTTTCTTGGTTACACTTCCTGTGTGATACATGGTGTATTTTTTGTCCATATGCTTTTAGTTATTTTATGGTTACTCAATTGTAATTATTGTCTAACTGAGTAGGAAACAGCAATAGTCCCCATGAGACACAACTACACCCACACCTCCTGCAACTTCACTTACTGAGCGAGAGCCACTACCTGCTTCTCCATCAATGGGCCAATGATAAAAAACCACCAAGAAAAGCTGTAATCACCCTTGGCTGCTCTATACAAACAGTTAATAGAGATCTAAATACAACAATGCCACGATGTCTCGTTGACAACAGACCATCAAGTCCACAGAAAGAAGCAGGATAGAGTGGTAGAAACAAGGGAGCAGGATACAGAACCAGAACACATCCCTGAGGAAGAAGCAGCATTGGAACTCTCTGAGAAGGAATTCAAAAGAATTATCTTTAGGTAACTTCAAAGGATTGAGAGACAGACCAAGGAAAACACAGAAAAAAAAAAAAAAAACCAATAAGAATTTTGGAAGAAAACACAAGAACAAAATGATAAAATAAATGAAAAATGAGAAATGATTCCTAATCTACAGATAGAAATCCAGAAGATTAATACTAAATTGTCAAAAATGGATAACATATTGGAAGGGCAAAGGGGTAGAATTGATGCAATGGAAGATAGAATTAATGAGATTGAAGACAAATACCTGAATACTTCTTTGGAAAAGGATCAATCAGAAAAAAAAAAAAATCAAAACAAAATGAAGAAAGCC
>NW_006921894.1:2283655-2284809 GCF_000298275.1 Orycteropus afer afer | reverse complement strand
TCAAAGGTTGGAAAAAGATATATCAAGCAAATGGCAACTGTAAGAGAGCAGGAGTGGCAATATTAATTTCTGATCAAATTGGCTTTAAGACAAAAAACACGATACGAGACAAAGAAAGACATTATATAATGATTAAAGGATCAATGGAACATGAAGATATAACTGTAATAAATATCCATGGATCCAATGAAAGAGCCCCAAAATACATAAATCAGACTTTAAAAGAGTTGGAAAGCCTGATAGATGACTCCACAGTCATAGTGGGAGAATTTAGTACATCACTTTCATTGAAAGATAGGACAACCAGAATGAAACTCAACAAACATGCAGAAGAGCTAAATAACACAACCTGCCAACTTGGCCTTAAACACATGTACAGAGCACTTTACCCAACAGCAGCACAATTTAAGGTTTCTTTTTTTTCTTTTCCCCCTTTTTTCTCATGATTAACCCCATTCCTTGTTTATCTTTTTGCCTTTTTTACATTTATTTTCTTCATTTATTATTCTCCTTCCCTACTTTTTTTGTCTTAGTGCCCTATCCCTAGATTTTGCAGGTTTTCTGGTTTCTTCTCCAGTGCACATGTAACATTTTCCATGATAGACCATATGTTAGACCATAAAGGAAGCCTTAATAAATTTAAAAACATTGCAATACTACAAAGTATCTTCTCAGATCATAATGCTATCAAATTAGAAATCAACAATGGGAAGATCAACTGAAAAAGAACAAACACATGGAAATTGAACAACACCCTCCTTGAGAAAGACTGGGTAAGAGAAGAAATAAAATTGAATTAAAAAATTACTTGAATGAAACGAGAATGAAAACACAACATACCAAAATCTTTGGGGCACAGCAAACGCAGTTATCAGAGACCAATTTATAGCAATAAATCTTTCAAAAAAGATGAAACAGCCAAAATCAACACTTTAAAACAACATCTCCAACAATGAAACAGAAAATAGAAGGGCTATAGAAAAAATCAACAAGACCAGAAGTTGGTGTTTTGAAAAGAACAATATTGACAAACCACTGGCAAATTTAACAAAGGAAAAGAGGGAGAGAATACAAATAACACAAATAAGAAATGAAATGGGTGACAACACAACAGAACAAACTGAAATAAAAAGGATAATATCAGGATACTATGA
>NW_006921894.1:2281757-2282289 GCF_000298275.1 Orycteropus afer afer | reverse complement strand
AGAATTTATAGAAAACTCCAACACTTCAATAACAAAAAGGCAAACAATCCAATTAAAAAATGGGCAGAAGACATGAATAGACACTTCACCAAGAAGGATATTTAAGTGGCCAACAAACATGTGAAGAAATGCTCATGATCATTAGCTATTAGAGAGATGCAAATCAAAACAACAATGAGGTTATAGAAGAAATTTTCTTTGTTGGTTACCAAGGGTGGGAGGGGAGGGGTGGGAAGGCTGTTAGATAGAGATAAGTATTGGTTTGGGTAAAAAGAAGGGCAATGTACCAAATGTGAGTGACCAATATGGCAGCATTGAGGATGAGAAAGACATAGAGAGGTACATGGGAGGTACAGAAACAAATATGAACACTTTTGCACATACAGTACTGCATTGTCAGTGAAGGCAAATGGGTATATGGGTGGATAGAAGGGTGTACAGGCTAAATGATTAGGTATGTCTATGAAATGGGGAGTGTATCCAAGAACATATATAGGGTTGGCAGACAATGGTCCTATAAGTTTATGCGAAT
>NW_006921894.1:2276942-2277414 GCF_000298275.1 Orycteropus afer afer | reverse complement strand
TCCAAATTGGTAAGGAAGAAGTCAAACTATCCCTATTTGCTGATGATATGATCCTATACCTAGAAAACCCAAGAGACTCAGCCAAAAATCTACTGAAACTAATTGAGAAATTTAGCATTGTGGGAGGATATAAGATCAACACCCAAAACTCAGTTGCATTCCTCTACATCAGCAAGGAGATTGCTGAAAAAGAAATAAGGAAATCAATACTGTTTACAATAGCTACCAAAAAATAAAATACTAGGGAATAAATCTTACCGGGGACACAAAAGACATGTACAAAGAAAACTATAAAAAATTACTTCAAGACAAACATGAGTATATGGATGGATAGTTGGGTGCACAGGCTAAACGATTAGGTATGTCTATCAAAGGGGGAATGTATCCAAGAACATATATAGGGTTGGCGCACAATGGTCCTATAAGTTTATGTGAATGATCAGAATTCCCAGGTGTATAGTAGAGCTGACAA
>NW_006921894.1:2262602-2275521 GCF_000298275.1 Orycteropus afer afer | reverse complement strand
CTTCTCCAAAAGAGTCAAAAGAGAACTTACAGATTGGGAAAAATATTTGGTAATGACATATCTGACAAGGGATTTATCTCTAGAATTTACAGATAATTCCAACACCTCAATAACAAAAAGACAAATAATCCAATTAAAAAATGGGCAGAAGACAAGGAGGATATTCAATCAGCCAACAAGCATATGAAGAAAACCTCATGATTATTAGGTATTAGAGAGACGCAAATCAAAACAACAATGAGATACCATATTGTCCCAGCACTATCAGCGAAATTCAACAAGACAGAAAATGACAAATGCAGGCGAGGATGTGGAGAGATTGGGACTCTGATACACTGCTGGTGGGACTGTAAAATGGTACAACCATTGTAGAAAGCAATATGGCAATTCCTTCAAAAGTTGGAATTAGAAATACCATTTGACCCAGCCATTCCTTTACTAGGTATACATCCTAAAGAAATGAGAGCCATGACAAGAACAGACATATGCACACCCATGTTCATCACAACACTATTTACAATAGCCAAAAGATGGAAACAACCTAGGTGTCCATCAGCGGAGGAATGGATAACCAAAGTATGGTACTGAAACACAATGGAATACTATGCAATGCTAAAGAATAATGTAGAATCTGCAAACCACCACATAACGTTCATGAAGTTTGAATACATTATGTTGACTGAAATAAGTCAATCACAAAAGAACAAATATTGTATTAGTCCGTTTTGTAAAAGTCACAGAAAGGTTTATCTATGGAAGGAAATTTTCTTTGTTGGTTACCAGGAGTGTGAGGGTATGGTAGGGAATACTGTCAGATAGAAAGATTTGGGTCAAGAGAAGGGCAATATACCAAATGTGGGTGACCAATATGTTGGCATTGAGGAAGACAATGACATAGAGTGGTAAATGGGAGATACAGACAACAAAGATGAATCCTTTTGCACATACTGTACTGAGTTGTCAATGAAGGCAAATATGGGTATATGGATGGATAGATGGGTGGACAGGCTGAACTATTAGGTATGTCTATGAAGTGGGGAGTGTATCCAAGAACATGCAAAAGTTTGGCAAACAATGGTCTTATAAGTTTATGTGAATGATCAGATTTCCCAGGTGTATAGTAGAGCTGACCAGGGGCAAGGTTATAGTCACTGCTTGGTCACAGCCAGCTACCCAGAGGGACCGAATAGTTGAACCTGTGTGCTTGGGATCATAGTTGCAGGAGACATCAAGGTCAATTGGCATAACTTACTACACAAAACATTGTTCCACCTTCTACTTTGGCGAGTAGTGACTGGGATCTTAAAAGCTAGCAAGTTGCCATCTAGATGCAACAATGGGTTGCTTCTCATCCAGAGCAAAGAAGAATGAGGAAAACCAAAAATTCATGGAAACAATTAGTCCTAGCGACTGTTACATCATCTGATCTGCAGCCTATACGACTATGAGACCAGAAGAACTAGATGGTGCCTGGCTACCACTGTCATCCACTTGGAAAGGGATCTATGTAGGATCCTTGATAGAGAGGGAGAACAATGTGGAACAAAACTTAAAATCATTTGGAGGAAAAAAAAAGGTGAGGGGACCAGGTGCTGGTCCGATAGAGCCTGGTGGAACCACTGAGACTATGGCCACTAGCTGCCCTTCAGGTCTGGAATTGAACCCACACCTATGGCTTCCAGCCAAACAAAAGACAGGCATATAAGTTAAACTGTTACCTCAGGTAGATACACTCCTTGGAGAGAACAATCATGGGAGAAAGAAGGGCTGCTTATGCACAGGGAGACAACTCAGCGGGCAGGAGTGCATGGATGGATGGAGACAGGGAAGAGGTAACTATAGGGAGGAAGTGGGAGGGGAGATGTTGCATTGTGGTTAATTGTGGTCAATGTAATGAGACAGAGTGTATGTGAACTGCTGTAGGGAAAGTGAATTTGCTCTGTATATTTTCACCCAAATCACAATTAAAAAAAAAAAAAAAAGCAAATGGGGCCACATCCACGAATATATATAGGTTTGACAAAGGATATTTCTACATATGTAATTGCATGTGCTGCAAATATATCTATCACCATAGTAGAGCATACAGGGGGCAAAGTGATGAAAAAGTCTTAGCAACAATCAAACACCCTGAGGGCATGAGTTGCTTGGCCTGAGGGCTCAGGACCATAGTCTTGGGGGATACGAAGTTCAATTGGCATAACATAGTCCACAAAGACAAAGTTCTACATCCTAGTTTGATGAGTCTTAAACGACTGGGGTCCTAAAAGCTTGTGTATTCTAAGATGCAACTCTGGGTCTCTCCCCGCCCAGAGAAAAGAAGAGTGAAGAAAATCAAAGTTGCAAGGAAACAGTTAGTCCAGGGTACTAATGAACTAGGCGAACTCCAGCCTGCACTACCCTGAGACCAGAAAAACTAGATGGTGCCTGGCTACCACTGCTAATCACTCTGAAAGTGATCACAGTAAAAGGTCCTGGATACAGCGGGAGAAAAATGTGAAACAACACTCAAAATCATTAAAAAGACCAGGGCTACTGGTCTGATAGAGACTGGTGGAACCCCCTAGACTATGGTACTTAGACACCTTTAGAGCCAATAATTGAACTCACCGCCATGGCTCAACTTTCAGGCAAACAATGTTGTTGTTGTTGTTATGTGCTGTCAAGTCAGACCTGACTCATAGCGACCCCTCCTTGCGTTTCCGAAGCAGTATCACTACGGAAGTAGATTGCTCCATCTTCTTTCCGAGTAGTGGCTAGTGGATTTGAATGGCCAGCCTTCTGGTTAGCAGTCAAGTGCCTTAGGCACTATGCTACCAGAGCTCTCAGGCAAACAATAAACAGGACTATAACGTGAAAAATAACAACAAAATGGTATGCACTCCTCAGTACAATCAACCATATGAGATCAAAGGGGAAGAATTTCTCCAGAAATAAATCTCAGAAGGCAGAAAGGGATAGTAAAGAATGATGCACGTAAATGGTAAACACCATGAAGAAATTGGAAGAGTGCTGTTACATTGGGAGGACTGTAATCAAGGTCACAAAACAAAATGGATATGAATTGTTGAATGGAAAACCCATTTGCTCTGCAAACTTTCATCCAAACCACAATAAAAAGGTAAGAAAAAAAAAGTGTCTACTATCTGGTGAGGGAATCCCCTCTTCCCACCCCATCCCTGGTAACCACTAATGAACATTGGCTTTTGTTATTTACTTATTGTTCATGTCATTTTACAAAAGTGAGAATATACTATATATATATATATATATATATATATATCACATCTTTTGATCAACGAAACACTGTAGAGTCAGCAAAACACTGACTACATCCTAGTTTGATGAGTCTTAAACGACTGGGGTCATTTTTGATCAACATAATGTCCTACAGATTCAACCACGTTCCAAGGTGTTTCAGCCACAAATTTTTATCATCACTTATTATTCCATTGTATGTACATACCACGTTTTACTTATTTATTCATTCATTTACTGATGAGTGCTTAGGATGTTTCCATCTTTTTGCTATTGTTAATGGAGCCATGACAAACATGGGTGTGCATTGCTTTCATTTCTGATTTAGTTATTTGTGTCTTTTCTCTTTTTTCCTTAGTCAGTGTAGCTAAAGTTTTGTCAATTTTGTTGATCTTTTGAAAGAACTAACTTTTGGTATAACTGATTCTCTCTATTGTTTTTCTACTTTTTTCTGCCTCATTGAATCTGCTGCAGAGCTCTGTCTTAGATGCCTAGGTGTGCCATAGAAAAATACCACAATATAGGTGGCTTTAAAGAATAGAAATTTGTATATATTTTTTTCAATTTTAGCAGCTAAAAGTCTAAATTAGGGCCTCAATCATGTCAATGGCTTCTGCAGGGCTCTCTCCTAGTTTCTGGTGACTTCGGGCAATCCTTGGTGTTTGCATCTGCCTCTACCATTACATGGCATCCCTCCTGTGTCTCGTTGTATATGTGTATGTGTCTCTGTGTCTCTACTCCTCTTTATAAAATACCACTCAGAACAGATTATGTTTAGGTTCCATCCTACTCTGGTATGATCTCATTAATATAAAAGAAAAACCCTATTTCCAAACAGGATCCCATTCACAAGTACAGGGGCTAATACTTCAACATATTTAGTGGTGGTGAGTGGTTGGGGGGAAGACATAATTTAATCCATAATAAAATCTTATAAAAAGTGAATATTTTATCTCAGCTACTGTACTTTACTGTGCTGAAGTTTCTGTTTGGATCAATTTTTAAAAAATGCACTTTACTGAAATATAATTTACATACAATGAAACACACAAAATTAAAGTGACAGGGTCAATGCATTCTTTTTTATCAGTGTTCTCTCCCCTCCCCTCCCACCCCTGGCAACCAACAAAGAAAGTTTCCTTCCATATATAAACCTTTCCTTGACCTTCCACAACAATGAACTAATACTATATTTGTCCTTCTTTGATTGACTTATTTCACTCAGCATAATGTCCTCCAAATTATGCAGTGTTTTGCTGACTCTACACTATTTTTCAGTGTTGCATAGTATTCCATTGCGTGTATGTAACATAGTTTGGTTACCCATTCTACTGTTGATGGACACATAGGTTGTATCCATCTTTTTGCTATTGTAATTTGTTGTCGTCATTTTGTTACATGCTTTTTCATGGTGTTGATTTCTCTGTTCCATATAATTTTCTATGCTGAGCTCGTTTTGTTTATGAACCATGTTATCACTTCCTTTGTTGCTATTGTTTTAGTATTTGCTAAATATTTGTGCTGGTCCTCTTTTTCATTTGATATGAAGTTGTATCATTTTTCTTTGAGGTTACCCTGTAATTTATAGTTTTCTTCCCAAGTTTAGAACAGTCTATTCTATCTTGTAGTTGTATTGACTTCCATACCATTCAGAAGTTCTGTAACTACACAATTTTTTCCCTCTTTTTGGTTTGTAGTTGTCCTTATTTGCCAATTGATGTTCCTGGTTCCTTGTTTACAACCTTGTAGGCTTATTTACTTTGGATACTTCTGTAACTGGGTTGGTTTCTGGGTTATGTCATCATGTGTGTTGATGGTCAGTTATTGTTTGCTGTTGTTGGTTCTCTGTCCAAAGGATTCCCTTGTAAGGAATCTTGTAAGGTTGGTCAGGTTTTAACAAATTCTCTTAATTTCTGCTTATCTAGAAATGTCCTAATTTCACCATCATATTTGAAGGACAATTTTGCTGGGTATATAATTCTTGGTTGGAAATTTTTCTCTTTCGGGGTTTATATATACCATCCCATTGTCTTCTCACCTGCATGGTTTCTGCCAAGAAATCTGAGCTTAGTTATATTGGTTGCCCCTTGTAGGTAACTTTTTGTTTTTCCTGTGCTGCTTTCAGGATCCTTTCTTTGTCTTTGGTTTTGGTGAGTTTGATGATGATATGTCTTGGTGATTTTCTCTTGGGGTCTATTATGTTTGGGGCTCATTGTACTTCCTGAATGGTTATAGTCTCATCTTTCATCATACCAGGATAATTCACTTCCAACAAATCTTGGACAATTTTCTCAGTGGTTTTATTTTTCTCTTCCTGTTCTGGAATTCTGATTAAATATAGGTTATTCCTTTAGGAGCTCTTGTAGCATAGTGGCTAAAGCACTTGACTGCTAACCAGTAGGCTGGTGGTTCAAACCCACCAGCCACTCCTTGGAAGGAAGGTTGGGCAATCCTACTTCCGTAGTGATACTGCCTCGGAAACCCAAGGAGGGGTCGCTATGAGTCGGGGCCAACTCGATGGCACATAACAACAACAACCTTTTGATGGTATCCCACGTGAACCTTAGGCTTTCTTCATTTTGTTTTGATCTTTTTTCTGATTGATCCCTTTCCAAAGAAGTGTTCAGGTATTTGCCTTCAATCTCATCAATTCTGTCTTCCATTGATTAAATTCTGCTCCTTTGCCCATTCAATGTCTTATCTATTTCTGAAAATTTAGTATTAATTTTCTGGATTTCAGTGTGTAGATTTTGTATCACTTCAAATTTTTTATTTATTTTGTCATTTTGTTCTTGTATTTCCTTTTAAAATTATTCTAGGGTTTTCTCTGTGTTTTCCTTGATCTGTCTCTCAATTCATTGAAGATACTTTAATATAATTCTTTTGAATTCCTTATCAGGGAGTTCCAATGTTGCATCTTCCTCAGGGATATGTTTTAGGTCTGTATCCTAGTCCCTTGTTTCTCTTGTTTTATCTTGCTTCTTTGTGTGGACTGTGATGCTCTGTTGTGTCTGAGGCATTGTGATGTGTTTTGTTTATATTTGCGGATTGTGTGTTGGAGTGACTTGCCCACTATTTTCATTTTATTTATTTTGTTTGTACGTTATCTACACAAAGTACTGTGCTGTACTCCTCTATTTACTAGTTGACAGCACTTATACACTTACCATCTGTCTCCTTTCCTTGTTGTCAGCCTCTTGTATGTCCCTTCAGACCTTGGCAAACAGAGCCAATTCTTAGGTCCCCGGAATCCAAATGAGAATGCTATCAGTTTAAATATCCCAAATGGTGGCCACTTGTAAACATTCAAAATGGCTGTGCCCTTGGTCACTTTAAATATCCAAAATGGCCACCATGTGTAAACAATCAAAATAGCTGTGCCCTTCAGACAGCGGAAAGTTAACAGCTCAGGTTGTCTCCCTCCTTGCTCTTTCCCTTCCTAGTAATAGGCCACCAATGCAGTTGTCCCTGCAGCCCTTGGTGACCAGGGATGATCTTTAAGTCAATTCTCAGGTCCCAACATCACTTGGAAATATTCAGGCTGTTGGTCCTGTCAGGGTAGCTGACAGTCTGCAGCTCTGACTGTCTCTGTATTCACTGTTTTTGTTCAGGTTTTTCCACTAGTTGGTGCCTAATCCACTTCTGTATACTTCCTTTCAAAGCTTGGGGCTCCAGGATTATCTTTTGTATCTCTGTCAATTGGTTTTTCTTTTCTTTGTTGAAGAGGGTCTGTGTTACTTGTCTGCCTATTCCTCCATCTCACCAGAAGTCTAGAGACATTATTCTGTGGAGGGAATGAATGTTGGTTGAACATCCTGAAAATAATTTGTAATACATTCAATCATTCCACAGAAAACAATCATCATAATTAAAATAATAAATCCAATTTGGATTTAAGAGTGCTTCCAAGACCCTATATTAGTAGGGAGCCAGATGAACAGATCA
Source organism: Orycteropus afer afer (assembly GCF_000298275.1). Taxonomy (NCBI): domain Eukaryota; kingdom Metazoa; phylum Chordata; class Mammalia; order Tubulidentata; family Orycteropodidae; genus Orycteropus; species Orycteropus afer. The sequence goes on along the minus strand of NW_006921894.1, from coordinate 2,268,318 downwards.
AATACCCAATTGGAGTAAGATTCTGCTTGGTGTAACCAGTGTGCTTATTGTTTGATTTTGGTTACAGCTTGTTTAACTCCTCCAGTGGAATTTATCCATGTACAACAAGAAGTGTTAGCTATTACAGGAGACAGGGTTGGAATAACTTCTCAGAGACAACCAAAAATCTTGTGAGAAAGAATCACTAGGCCTGGGGGCTCAGGACCATAAGACATCATGCTCAATTGGCACACATAATTCATAAAAATTTTGTTCTACAGCCTACTTTGGTGAGAAGCTACTGGGGTCTTAAAAGCTTTCGAGTGGCTATCTAAGATGCCACTATTGGTCTCCTCTCATCTGGGGCAAAGAAAAGTGAAGAAAATCAAAGTCATCTGGAAACAATTAGTCCAAAGATAACATGGAGCATGAGGACCTCAGCCTCCACAACCTGAGACCAGAAGAACTATGGTGCCCAAATACCAATGCCAGCTGCTCAGAAATGGATCAAATCTGGATATCCTGGATAGAGTGATAGGAAATATGTGGAACAAAATTCAAAAACACAAAAATGACCAGAATTACTAGTCAGAAAGAGACTGGTGGAACCCCCTAGACTATGGCCCTGGGTTACCCTTCAGGCCTAGAAATGGACTCACTTACATGGATTGGCTCTCAGCCCAACAGTAGAAAGACCTACATACAGAACACCTACCCAAGGACAATTCACCCACCTACTCTAGGGAGATGTACTCCTTGGATCAAGCAGCCATGAGACACCAGAGGGCTAGCCCTCACGTAGAAGGAAAGCTGGACAGATAGAAATGCATAGATATGAAGGCCACAGGGAGGGGGTGGTCACAGGCAGGAGAGGAGAGGAGAGTTTTTTATGGCTGGGGGTGGCAATCAGGGCTGTGAAATCAGATATGCATGAACCGTGGAATGCAAAACAAGTTGCTATGTAAATTTGCACCCAAGGCATAATAAAAAAATTAAAATAATAAAAAAGAAGTGTTAGCTATTGCAGCCTCCTTGTTGGGTCATAAGGAAATCTAAAATCAATTCTATTAGCTAACATCACCATAGCTTAAGACTTTAGAGACTTCTGTTAAGCTCGGATAGCCTCAGCTGTGGAGTTAGATATTACTGCCATAGTCTGAGATAGGCTAAAAATGACTTCATGACTTCATTTGCACTGACTCCCAGCCAGGGAAATAAGGACTTAACAGAGGAAGGTCTATGGGGTTAATACCTACTGGCAAGATATCTTGTTTGTTTCCAATTCTTTAAAAAAAAATTAGGGTGCTTATCAAACACAGGAGCCCTGTTTGTGTAGTGGTTAAAACATTTAGTTGCTAACCAAGAAGTTGGCAATTCAAACCCACCAGTTGCTCCACAAGAGAAAGATGAAGGAGTCTGCTTCCATACAAATGCATGAGCAACCAAAGCCAAGTTAGATAACTGAGGCCTCCTAAAAAATGAAACACTTATGCTCATCAAAAAATTTTATCAAAAGAGTAAAAAGAAAACCTACAGACTGGTAAAAATCTTCAGGGTTGATACATCTGATAATAGTCTAATCTCTAAAATATATAGAAAATGTCAACAACGAAAATACAAACAACTTGTCTTAGTTACATGTTGGTGTTATTGTTAGATGTAGTCAAGTCATCTCTGACTCATAAAAACCTTATGTACAACAGAAGGAAACACTGCCTCCTCCTGTGCCAGTCTCACAATCCCTGCTATACCAGAGCCCATCATAGCAGCCAACAAGATGTCAATCCATCTTGTTGAGGGCCTTCCCCTTTTTCGTTGACCCTCCTCTTTACCAAGCATGATATTCTTCTCCAGAGAATGGTCCCTTCTGACAACATGACCAAAGTAGGTGAGATGAAGTCTGGCCATTCTTGCTTCCAAGCAGCATTCCAGCTGCACTTCCTCCTGGATAGATTTGTTAGTTCTTTTACCAGTTCATAGTACTCTTAGCATTCTTTGCCAACATCACAACTCAAAAGCATCAACTCTTCTTCGGTCTTCCTTATTCATTGTCCAGGCTCACATACATATGAGGGGATTGAAAATACCATGGCTTGGGTTAGACACACCTTAATCTTCAAGGAGACATCTTTGAAGCACTCTTAAGCACTTGAAAGGGGTCTTTTGCAGCAGATTGCCCAATGCAATATGTCTTCTGATGCCTTGACTGCTGCTTCCTTGATGTTGATTGTAGAACCAAAGAATATGAAGTCTTTGACAACTTTCTTATTTTCTCCATTTATCATGGTGCTGCTTGGTCCAGTTGTATGGATTTTTGTTTTCTTTATATTGAGGTATAACCTTAGTTATCTAGTGCTGCTATAACATAAATATAACAAGTGATTGGCTTCAACAGAAATTTATTCTCTCACAGTTTAGGAGGCTAGAAGTTTGAATTCAGAACACCAGCTCTAGTAAAAGTCTCTTTCTCTCTGTTGGCTCTAGAGAAAATTCTTTGTCTCCCTTCAACATCCATGAACCCACCATTACTTGGAGACCTACATATGTCTTGGCATCAGTCTTCTCTTGGGTGTAGGAGGTTCTCAGCACAATGATGCCTTATCTAAAGGATGCTCTCCACTCCTGGCTCTTGTTTCTTGGTGGTAGTCAGGTCCCTCCTCTACTCACTTCTCTCTCCTTTAATCTCTTGTAAGATAAAAGATGATATAGGCCACACCCCAGGGAAACTCCTCTTACATCAGGCCTGTGACCTGAGTAAGGGTGTTGTGTCCTACCCAATCCCCTTACAACTGATTGGATGATCACATTAGCTCACATCACAGGGGGTGATTGAATCATTACATAACTGCCAAATTGCATCATTACATAACTGCCAAACTACTGAGAATCATGGCCCAGGCAAGTATTTTGGGGGCCCACAATTCAATCCATGACACAACCCAATTAAAAAATGGGCAAAGTACACAAACACTTTACTGAAGAGGACATTCAAGTGGCCAACAAACACATGAAAAGATCCTCCTGATCATTAGCCATCAGGGAGACGCAAATCAGGACTACAATGAGATACCATCTCACCCCTGAAAAAATGACACTGATCGAAAAGCAAACAAAAACAGAAAACCACAAATGCTAGCAAGGTCTCAGGGAGACCGAAACCCTGCTCCACTTCCCGTGGAATTGTAAAATGGCACAACTACTATGGAAAATGGTATGGCACTTCTTCAAAAAGCTAGAAATATGATATAGCAATCCCACTTCTAGGTATATACCTTGGAGAACTAAAACTACCAATATGAACAGATATATGCACATGTATGTTCATTGTAACATTGTTCACAATGACAAGAAGATGGAAACAACCTAACCACCCTTCAGCAGATGAATGGATAAACCAACTGTGGTACATGCACACAATTTAATGATATGCAGTAATGAAGAATAATGATGAGTTCTCAAAACATACTACAACATGAGTGAATCTGGAGAACATTATACTGAATGAAATAAGTCAATTACAAAAAGACAAATACTATATATATAAAAAGAGAATAGGTATACATACAGAAAGCAACATCTTTGGTGATTATGAGGGATGGGAGGAAGAGGAAGGGGGAATCATTTTCTTTATAGTAAACACTTACTAGTTTTAGTGATGGGTAAGGCAATACCAATGAGGCCTAGTGACACAGTGGTTAATGCACTCAGCGAATAACCAAAAGGTCAGCAGTTTGAACACACCAGCCACTCTGTGGAAGAAAGATGTAAATTTGCTTTCATAAGTCTGCTTCACCCATGGGACAGTTCTACTTTGTCTATGGAAAAAAAAAATGTCATTGAATCAATTCCAACTCATAGAGACCCTCATTGGGTTTCTAAGGCAGTAAATCTTTATGGAGGTAGATTGCCCCATCTTCCTCCTGTGGAACAGCAGGTGGGTTTAAACCACTGACCTTCTGGTTAGCAGCCAAATGCCTTACCCACTATGCCACCAGAGCTCCTACTCTGTCCCATAGGGTTTATATAAGTCGGAATCAACATGATGGCAGTGGGTTTAGTTTTGATTTTAAGGTAGTACTGAATAAGGGTGAAGTCAGCACAATTTAACCAAAGTAAGAGATGCACTAAGAGAAGTACACAAGAATAAGGGACAATTTTGGTAAAAGCCACAACATAAGCAATTTTGCTGCAACAGTTATAACAACAACAAAAATATATGTGTGGCTACACAGGTAGATATGTTTGCTTATATACATATTGGTGAGCACATATAAATACATGGGTGTGTATGTACAGCTGTTTCTGTAGGCAAATGAATATATATGTTTGTGTGTGCTGCATATATATTCATATATAAAATAAAGTACATAGGGAGCTCAGTTATTGATACTTCCTAGATATAACCAAACTGTTTGAGGGCTTAAGACTATAGTCTCATTGGTACAACATAACTTTTAAAAATAAAATCCTACATCTCAGTTTGGTGAGTAGTGTCTGGGGTCTTAAAAGCTTGTGAGTGGCCATCTAAGATACTACTATTGGTCTCTACACATTTGGAGCAAAAGAGAAAGAAGGAAACCAAAGACTTAAAGAAGAAACTAGCTTATAGAACTAATAATTTATGCAAACTACGGCCTCACCTACCTTGAGACCAGAACTAGATGGTGCCTGGCTGCTAATACTGACCATTCTGACCAAGGACATGATAGATGATCCCAGATAGAATGAGAAAAAATGTAGAAGAAAACTTAAATTCCTTAAAAAAAAAAAAAAAAAGTGCAGACTTACTGGACCAGTAGAGACTAGAGGAACCCCTGAGACTATTGCCCTGGGATAGCCCTTAAACGTGGAATTCAAACCAATTCTAGAGGTCGTTTATCAGCCAAAACACAGAGTGGTTCACAAAATAAATATCACCTATGAGTACTGTACTCCTGTAAACAATAATCTAAATGAGACCTAACAGTCAACATTTACCTTATACCAAAGATGAGAAGGTAAGAAGGCACAGGAAACTAGATTAATGAAAACAGAAGAACTAGAATATAAATAATGAGAATGCTGACACATTGTGAAAAATGTAACCAATGTCACTAAATAATAAGTATAGAAATTGTTAAATGAGAACTTAATTTTCTATGTTAATTTTCTCCAAAATCACAATGAAATATTTTAAGAAAGTTACTTGCAAAGTTATCTCAAAAGTTAAGATAATTTTTGTGGAAGAACTTAATTAGATTGTTCTTGAATATAAGAAGTTATATTGTTATGTTAGTACATTGCAATAAAAATTGATTAAGCAATGTAAACAATTTTTAGGGTGCTAGTCTAATGTATCCTAAGATGATATTACTTGATGATCATCTGCTTCTGGGTGATCTTGAGGAAGTTTTATCTTGAGGTCACCTGTTGGCATTGTAGTACAGGTGGATGGAGGTGCTTGCTTGAGTTGAGAGATGTGAACTGCCTCGATTGCATAGTGAGTGGTAAATGGTATTTTGTAGGGTCCTTTCCATAGTTTCTGATATAGTCTCCTTTTGGTTGAAATACTCTAGTCAAATGCTTTCAGGGAAACAGTGTTATGGATTGGATTGTATCCCCCTGTTTTTCATTTCAGTGTGATTAAAGTAAGGAGTTGTTGTTGTTGTTGTTGTTGTTATATGCTGTCGAGTCGGCCCCGACTCATAGCGACCCCTCCTTGGGTTTCTGAGGCAGTATCACTATGGAAGTAGGATTG
>NW_006921894.1:2260258-2262502 GCF_000298275.1 Orycteropus afer afer | reverse complement strand
CCAGCCTTCTGGTTAGCAGTCAAGTGCCTTAGGCACTATGCTACCAGAGCTCCTAAAGTAAGGAGAAATTAAATCATATTGGGTATTTGGAGGATGCCAAATTCTAACTGGAATTCCATGAATTACTCAGATGATTGAGTTAACAGTGGCATTTGGGATTCCAGTATAATAGATAATGGGTAAAACTAAAGGGTCTGAATTAGAATGTACTGCAAGGGGGGAGATGAGTGGCAAATCCAACAATTTGTCAAATTTCCTGCTGAAGTTATTGCCTGGACTAATCTAACAAAAGCAATGCCTTTTATGTTTGGGCTTTAAATGCAAACAGGGATAAACAAACAAACACAATGTGATTATCCATTATCAAAAGAATGTTTAAAAAGTCTACTAGGTTATTTGTTCCATTGGTCTTGGGAAAGTGTTGTACATCTGATGACCATCAGCTTCTGGGTGACCTTAAGAAAGTTTTATAGGTGGAAAGTTTTACAGGTGGATGAAAGTGCTTGCTTGAGTTGAAAGATGTGAAGTGCTTTGACTGCATAGTGAGTGGTCAACAGTACTTGGTAGGGTCCTTTCCATAAGTTTCTGATATTTGGTTGAAATACTCTAGTCAGTGCCTTCGGGGAATCAGTATTATGGACCGGATTGTGCCCCCCAAAAATATGTGTTATAAATTCTAACCCCTATACTTGTGGTTAGGAGCCCTAGTGATGCAGTGGTTAAGCGCTTGGCTGCTAACCAAAAGTTCAACTTTTAGAACCAGCTACTCTGTGGGAGCAAGACGAGGCAGTGTGCCTCAGTAAAGATTACAGCCTTGGAAACCCTACAGGGCAGTTCTGCTCTATCCCATACTTAAACAACAACAACAAAAAAAAAAACCTCACTGTCATTGAATCTATTCCAACACACAGCATCCCCCATAGGGTTTCCTAGGTGGTAAACCTTTATGGAAGTAGATTGCTCCATCTTCCTTCTAAGGAGGGGCTGGTGGATTTGAACCAGCAACATTCTGGTTTGCAGTAAATGCCTTAGGCACTGTGCCACCAGTATTAACTTGATGGCAATGGGTTTTTATACTTGTGCTTATAATCCAATTTGGGAATGGGTTTTCTTTGTTATGTTAATGAGAGAGTGTTCTGGTTACCTAGTGCCACTCTGACAAGAAATATACCACAAATGGGATGGCCTTAACAAACAGGAGTTTATTCGTACACTTTGGAGGCTTTAAGGCCAAGTTCAAAAAGCTCTAGGGACTGGACAAAAGCCCCTCAACTTTGGGGTCCAGCTCTGCCTCCTGCTCCCAGCCCACTGGAGCTAGAGGCATTTCTTCACTCAGACAGCTGTTAGCTGCTGAGGCTGAGAAGCCCCAAGGTTGACAAGTAAAAAGGCACAGTCCCGATGTTACCAATCCACACAGCAGGCCATTAACTTAAGTCCACTGTAAGTCCCAAGGTCAGCAGAGCGTAGCAGGCTGCTGAGCAATGACACAGCTACGTGCAGGATCCAAGCGTGCCAAAGGCTAGAGACCATTCTCAAAGCTTCTCCTTGTGTACAGGAAGCAGATCACATACCCAAGGGCAGATATTCAGCTGCTCATGGTATATCCCATGATGGAGATGATTGCCAGTCTCATCACAGGGAATGACTACCACAAGCTGCCCAGCCACTCAAACAGAACCAGCCAAGGTGACACACAAACATAACCACCACAGACAGTAATAGCATAGGATGTGTCTCTTTGAGATACACACACACACATACACACACATATACACCAGATTAAGCAAGGAAGTGCACCAGGTGGAAGATAGATGCCATGCCACATGGAGATCTCCAAGGAATCAAGAAATAGAAGCTGAAGAGACAAGGACCTTCCCTGAGAGTGAACAAAGAAGAAATGTCTTCCTCTAAAGCCCCTGAATTCAGATTGGTTTGACTCGACGGCACATAACAACAACAACAACAAATTGTTAGCACATAAACAGGAGTTCAGGTGGTAGAGATGTGGACGGAAGTAGAGGTCCCTTGCTGAAAATTTCACAAATTTAAGTTAGCAACAATGATTAAAGCAGATGTTAATTGTAATGACTAAATTGCTATTTTTCCTTCCTTTTCTTTCACTTTAAGTAAATAGAGTAGATCCTGCATGGATGATTTCTTTTCTTTTCTTTTTTTTATTTTGTTTTTTAAATTTTATTTTATTTATTGTGATTTGGGTGAAGATTTACACAGTGAATTCACTTT
>NW_006921894.1:2246261-2247531 GCF_000298275.1 Orycteropus afer afer | reverse complement strand
TGGAGTACATTTCTTCATAGTATCCTGATATTATCCTTTTTATTTCAGTTGGTTCTGTTGTGATGTTACCCATTTTGTTTCTTATTTGTGTTATTTGTATTCTCTCCCTCTTTTCCTTTGTTAAATTTGCCAGCAGTTTGTCAATTTTATTGATCTTTTGAAAAGACCAACTTCTGGTCTTGTTGATTTTTTCTATAACCCTTCTATTTTCTATTGCATTGATATCTGCTCAAATCTTGATTATTTCCTTTCTTCTGGTGACTGTAGGCTTTTCTTGCTCTTCTTTATCTAATTGTTGTAGATGTTCATTTAAAGTGATTTTGGCTCTTTCTTCTTTTTTGATGTGTGCATTTATTGCTATAAATTGGTCTCTGATTACTGCTTTTGCTGTGTCCCAAATATTTTGGTATGTGGTTTTTTCATCCTCATTTGATTCAAGGAATTTTCGAATTTCAATTTTGATTTCTTCTCTTACCCAGTCAAGGAGGGTGTAGTTCAGTTTCCACGTGTTTACTCTTTTGCTGTTGATCTTCCTATTGTCGATTTCTAATTTGATAGCATTATGATCTGAGAAGATTCTTTGCAGTATTTCAATGTTTTAAAATTACTTATGGCTTGCTTTATGGCCTAACATATGTTCGTTCTATCATCGAAAAAGTTCCATGTGCACTGGAGAAGAATGCATATTGTGCTGCTGTTGGGTGAAGTGCTCTATAGATGTCTATAAGGCCATAAATGACTGTGGAGTCATCTATTTGGCTTTTCAACTCGTTTAAAGTCTGATTTATTTATTTTGGGGGTCTTTCATTGGGTCCATAAATATTTATTATCCTTGTATCTTCATGTTCAGTTGATCCTTTAATCATTACATAATGTCCTTCTTTGCCTCGTATCATGGTTGTTGTCTTAAGCTCAGTTTGATCACAAATTAATATTGCCACTCTTGCTCTCTTACAGTTGCCATTTGCTTGATATATCCTTTTCCAACCTTTGATTTTTAATCTATTTTTGTCTTTATCTCTAAGGTGTGTCTCTTGTGGGCAGCATATTGATGGGTTGTGTTTTTTTATCCAATCTGCAACTCTCCATCTCTTGAGTGGTGCATTTAATCCATTAATATTCAGGGTAATTATTGATAAGTTTGAATTTGTTACTGTCATTTTGTTATGTGTTTCTTCATGGTGTCCCTGGTTTCTTTGTTCCATATTATTTTCTGTGCTGAGCTCATTATGTTTATGAATTGTGTTATCATTTCCTTTGTTGCTGTTAT
>NW_006921894.1:2242714-2243591 GCF_000298275.1 Orycteropus afer afer | reverse complement strand
GCAGTCCCTGGCTAGCAGGGTGATTTTTAGGTTAATTCTTAGGTCCTACCAGCACTCGGGAATCTCCAAGCCATATGTGCCATCAGGATTGCTCAGGATCGCTGCCAGACTGCAGCTCTGTCTGTCTCCTTATTTGGTATTTTCACGCACATTATTCTGCTAGTTGGGGTTTAGTCCACTTCTGTATCCTTCCCTTCAAGGCTCAGGGGTCCAAGATTATCTTCTGTGTCTATGTTAATTGATTTCCCTTTTCTTTGTTGAAGAGGGTCTGTGCAGTCTTTCTGCCTAATCCACCATCTTGTTGGAACCTCCATGGATGATTTCTTCAGATCGTTTTCCTCCTTATACATTATTTTGAGTATGCTCTTATCCCATGGCTGGTTTTAGCCAAGAACTGGTTTATGGGGCAAGATGACTCTGAGAAGAGAAATATTTAGTCTGGAGCAACAGAGATAAAGAGGGACAAAGACATTCCTGGTGGTTCAAGAGATCTTCAACTCCCTTCCGTCTCCCTACATAATCATGTTTAACCCTTTGCCTGGGGAAAGAGACTTTTTAGAGAGGTGATTCTCTTGTCTGCTTGGGTATTAATATTCAATAAATCTTTTGCTTTTCCTCTAGAAACTGTTGTAGTCATTGGCTCCACTAGCAACAGGTTGGAAGAACACTGTTGTTCCTGCATTTGGTTGATAACCAAAAGACTGGTGGTTTGAACCCACCAACTGCTTCATAGAAGAAAAATGAGGCAATATGCTTCTGTAAAGACTTAAAGCCTGAGGGATTTCCAGTAAGATGGAGGAATAGGTAGACAAGTGACACAGACCCTCTTCAACAAAGAAAAGAAAAACCAATTGACAGAGATACAGAAGATAATCCT
>NW_006921894.1:2232426-2241749 GCF_000298275.1 Orycteropus afer afer | reverse complement strand
AAGAACAAAATGACAAAATAAATGAAAAATTAGAAATGATTCTAAATCTACAGATAGAAATACAGAAGATTAATACTAAATTGTCAGAAATAGATAACACATTGGAAGGACAAAGGACTAGAATTGATGCAATGGAAGACAGAATTAATGAGATGAAAGAAAAATACCTGAATAATTCTTTGGAAAGGTATCAATCAGAAAAAAAGATGAAACAAAATGAAGAAAGCCTAAGGTTCATGTGGGATACCATCAAAAAGAATAACCTATGTGTCACTGGTATGCCAGAACAGGAAGAGAAAAATAAGACCACTGAAACAATTGTCAAAGATTTGTTGGAAGAGAACTTCCCTGATACAATGAAAGATGAGAATATATCCATTCAGGAAGTCCAGTGAACTCCAAACAGGATAGACCCCAAAAGAAAAATACTAAGACATATCATCATCAAACTCACCAAAACCAAAGACAAAGAAAGAATCATGAGAACAGCACACGAAAAACAAAAAGTTACCTAAAAGGGGCAACCAATAAGACTAAGTTCGGATTTCTCAACAGAAACCATGCAGGTGAGAAGACAATGGAATGGTATATATAAAACCCTGAAAGAGAAAAATTTCCAACCAAGGATTATGTACCCAGCAAAACTGTCCCTCAAATATGATGGTGAAATTAGGACAATTCCAGATAAGCAGAAATTAAGGGAATTTGTTAAAACCAGACCAACTTTACAAGAGATGCTAAAGGGAGCCCTTTGGACAGAGAAGCAACAACAACCAACAACAACTGACTATTAACACACATAATGGTATAACCCAGAAACCAACCTAGTTATGCAAGTATCCAAAGTAAATAAGCCTACAAGATTGCAAACAGGGAAGCAGAGACAACAACTGACAAATGAGGACTACTACAAACCAAAAAGAGGGAAAAAAAAATCTGTGTCATTACAGAACCTCTAGATGGTAGGGAAGTCAAGACAACTACAAGATAGAATGGACAGTTCTACACTTGGGAAGAAAACTGTAAATCACAGGGTAACCTCAAAGAAAAATTATAAATCTTCACATCAAAATAAAAAGGAAGATAGGCATAAATATTCAGCAAATACTAAAGCAAAAACAATGAAGGGAGTGATAACATGATTCATAAACAAAATGAGCTCAGCATAGAAAATTATATGGAACAAAGAAATCGACACAATGAAAAAGCACATGACAAAAATGACAGCAACAAATTCATATTTGCTGATAATTACATATATGGCAAGGGACTTATCTCTAAGATTGATGGAAAACTCCAACGCCTCAACACCAAGGGAATTAACATTCCAATTGAAAAATGGGCAGAAGACATGAATAGACACTTCACCAAGAAGGATATTCAGGTGGTCAGCTAATACATGAAAAGATCCTCACAATCACTGACCATCAGAGAGATGTAAATCAAAACAACAATGAGATATACCATCTCACCCCAGCACTGATGACAAGGTTCAGTGAGACAGAAAATAACAAATGGTGGTGAAGATGTGGAGGGATTGGGACTCTCATACACTGCTTGTGTGACTGCGAAGTGACACAACCACTGTGGAAAGCAATATGGCGAATCCTTAGAAAGTTGGAATTGGAGATACCATTTGACCCAGAAATCCCATTACTAGATATATATCCTAGAGAGATTAGAGCCAGGATAGGAAAAGATACATGCATGCTCATGTCCATCACAGCACTATTTACAATAGCATAAAGATGGAAACAACCTATGTGCCCATCAGTGGAAGAGTAGATGACCAAACTATGGTACATACACATACCGGAATGCTATGCAGCACTAAAGAATAATTTTGTTGTTGTTGTTGTTGTTTGCCGTCGAGTCTGCAAAACACCGCATATTATGGATGAACTTGGAGGACATTATGCTGAGTGAAATAAGTCAATCACAGAAGGACAAATATAGTATTAGTTCATTGTTGTGGAGGTTCAAGGAAAGGTTTATATATGGAGGGAAACTTTCTTTGTTGGTTGCCAGGGGTGGGAGGGAAGGGGGGGAACACCGCAAAAAAAAATATGCATTGGCCCATGTCACTTTAGTTTTGAGTATTTCACTGTACATAAATTATATTTCAATAAAATGCATTAAAAAAAAAGACTTAAAGCCTTGGAAACTCAGTACAGGTCACTATGAATTGGAATTGATGGCAGTGAGTAACTGTGAGAAAATTAATTTCTATTTATGAAAGCCACCCACTTGTGGTATTTCTGTTATAGCAGCAGTAGACAACAAAGACAATCAGCAAAGTAAAAGCTATCTGCAGCTAACAAAACTTAAAAATGGCCATGGTTAACTTATTCACAATTTTTAAAAAAGTATGAGAATTCATTACAAAGTAATGCAAAGCAAAATAAAGTCAACTAAAATAAACTTTAGACAAAATATCTCTAATCATAACTATTAACAGTATTTTCAAAGAGCTTCAGGTATATCATATAATAATCCTGAGACACAGTGCCACACCAAGAATTTACCAAGATTATCAAGGCTCTGAACATCTGAATATAATAAAACTCCAAAGACAAACTATGTGAATTCCCAATTAAATTTGTTGTCAAGTTAATAATTTAAATATCTTGTTGTCTAATATCATGCAAGATATAAGCAATATTGACACTCACAATTTTTTTTGTGGTTGGTGAAAATATACACAGCAGAACATTCACTAATTCTATAGTTGGCTACATGTGCAATTCAGTGATACTGAGTACATTCTTTGAGGTGTGCAAGTATTCTCACCCTCTTTTTTGGAATTGCTCTTCTTCCATAACACAAACTAACAACTCTCTGAGTTTCCTATCAAATTGTTTGAGTTGCTGTTGTAAATCTTATCCCAAATGTTGTTGTTGTTAGGTGCCATCAAGTCAGCTCTGACTCATAGCAACCTTATGTACAACAAAATGAAACACTGCCTGGTCCTGTGCCAGCTTCACGATCCTTGCTATACCTGAACCGATCATTGCAGCCACTGTGTTAATCCTTCTCATACAGGAACTTCCCCTCTTTCTTTGACCTCCCATTTTACCAAGCATTATTTCCTTCTCCAGGGAACGGTCCCTTCTGACAACATAACCAAAGTAGGTGAGACGAAGTCTAGTCATTCTTGCTTCCAAGAAGCATTCCAGCTGCACTTCTTCCAAGGTAGATTTGTTAGTTCTACTGGCAGTCGATGGTACTTTCAGTATTCTTTGCCAACACTTCAACTCAAAAGCATCAACTCTTCTTTGGTCTTTCTTGTTCATTGCCCAACGTTCATACACATGAGGTGATTGAAAATACCATGGCTTGGGATAGGTGCACTTTAGACTTCAAAGAGACATCTTTGCTCTTCAGCACTTTAAAGAGGGCTTTTGCAGCAGATTTACCCACTGCAATACGTCATCTGATTTCATATTGCTTGGATCCACAATCAAGATAACTGCTGCTTCCATGGGTGTTGATTGTAGACCCAAGCAATATGAAATCTCTGACAACCTCAATCTTTTTTACATTCATTGTGATGTTGCTCATTGGTTCAGTTGTGAGAATTTTCATTTTCTTTATGTAGAGGTGTAATCCACACTGTGGATTGTATTCTTTAATCTTCATCAGTAAGTGCTTCAAGCCATCCTCATTTTCATCAAGCTAGGTTGTGTCATCTGTGTATAGCAGGTTGTTAATGAGTCTTCTTCCAATCCTGATGCCACACTCTTCTTCATGTAGTCCAGCTTCTTGAATTATTTGCTCAGCATATAGATTGAATAAGTATGGTGAAAGGATACAATCCTGATGCACTCCCTTCCTGATTTTAAACCGTGCAGTACTCCGTGTTCTGTTTGAACGACAGCCACCTGCTCCATGCACAGGTTCCTCATGAGCACAATTAAGTGTTCTGGAATTCCCATTCTTTTCAATGTTATCCATAATTTGTTATGATCCATACAACTGAATGCTTTTGCATAGTCAGTAAAGCACAAGTAAACATCTTTCTAGTATTCTTTGCTTTCAGCCAAGATCCATCTGACATTGGCAATGATATCCCTCGATATATGTCCTCTTCTGAATCCAGCTCGCACTTCTGGAAGTTCTCTGTCAATATAATGCTGCAACCATTTTTGAATTATCTTCAGCAAGATTTTACTTGCATGTGATATTAATGATATTGTTTGATAATTTCCACATATGTGGGATCACCATTCTTTGGAATGGATACTCTTTCAGTCAATTGGACAGGTAGCTGTCTTCCAAATTTCTTGGTATAGACTAGTGAGTGCCTTCAGTGTGGCAACCATTTGTTGAAACATCTCAATGGGTATTCCGTCAATTCCTGAAGCCTTCCTCTTTGCCAATTCCGTCAGTCAGCTTCAACTTCTTCCTTCAATACCATTGGTTCTTCATCATATGCCACCTCTAAAATGGATAAACCTCGACCAATTCTTTTTAGTACAATGACTATGTGTATTCCTTCCATCTTCTTTTGATGTTTCCTGCATCATTGAATATGTTGCTCATAGAATCTTTCAATATCACAACTCTAGGCTTGAATTTTTTCTTCAGCTCCTTCAGCTTGAGAAATGCTGAGCATGTTTTTTCCTTTTGGTTTTCTAATTCCAAGTCTTTGCACACTTCATTATAATAATTGACTTTCTCTTTTTGAGCTGCTCTTTGAAATCTTCTGTTCATTCCTTTTATCTTGACATTGCTTCCATTTGCTTTAGTTACTCTCCATTCAAAAGCAAGTTTCCGAGTCTCTTCTGACATCCATTTTGGTCTTTTCTTCCTTTCTTGTCTTTTTAATGGTCTCTTGTTTTCTTCACGGATGATGTACTTGATGTCATCCCACAACTCCTCTGGTTTTTGGTCATTGGTGTTCAATGCATCAAATCTATTTCTTAAATGGTTTCTAAATTCAGGAGGGATATAATCAAGGTCATATTTTGGCTCTTATGGACTTTTTAAAAATTGTCTTCTTCTTCAACTTGAACTTACATATGAGCAATTGATGGTCTGTTCCACCATCAGCTCCTGGCCTTGTTTTGGCTGAAGATACAGGGTTTCTCCATTGCCTCTTTCCACAGATGTAGTTTATCTGATTCCTGTGTGCTCCATCTGGTGAACTCCATATGTATACCCACCATTTGTGTTGTTGAAAAAAGGTATTTGTAATGAATTAGCTGTTGGTCTTGCAAAATTCTATCATGCAATCTCCAGCATCATTTCTATCACCAAGGCCGTACTTTCCAAGTACCAGTGATTCTTCTTTGTTTCCAACTTTTACATTCCAGTGATAATCAACACATCTTGATTGCGTGTTCCGTCCACACTGTAGAAGTAGGTAAAAATCTTCAATTTCCTCATTTTGGGTTTTGGTGGTTGGTGTGTAAATTTGAATAATAGTAATATTAACTGGTCTTCCTTGGAGGCATATGTATATTATCCTATCATTGGCAGCATTGTACTTCAGGACAGATCTTGAAACATTCTTTGTGATGACGAATGCCACGCCATTCCTCTTCAATTTGTCATTCCTGGCAGAGTAGATCATATAGTTGTCTGATTCAAAATGGCCAAAACCAGTCCATTTCAGCTCACTAATGCCTAGCATATCAATCTTTATGCATTGCATTTCATTTTTGACAATTTACTATTTTCCTAGATTCATAATTTGTACATTCCATGATCCAATTATTAATGGATGTTTGCAGCTGTTTCTTCTCATTTTGAGTTGTGCCACATCAGCAAATTGAGGTCCCAAAAGGTTTACTGCATCCACATCATTAAGGTTGATTCGACTCTGAGGAGGCAGTTCTTCCCCAGCAGTATTTTGAGTGCCTTCCAACCTAAGGGGCTCATCTTCCAGCACTATATCGAACAATGTTTCAGAGCTATCCATAAAGTTTTCCAGTAATATACCAGACAGTGTTTCACTGCTGTTCATAAGGTTTTCACTGGCCAGTTCTTTGAGAAGTTGATGGCACCTTCCTTCTCCCAAGTCTTAGTCTGGAAGCTCTGCTATAACCTGTCCACCATGGTTGATCCTACTGGTATTTTAAATACCAGTGACATAGTCTCCAGCCTCACAGAAATATGCAAGACACCACAGTACAACAAACTGACAAATGAGTTTGATGCCGTATAGATAGTTCTTAAAAGAGCATAATACTCAAGGCAGACTTTTTCACTAGTTAAGCTAAACTATTGTTTTTTTTATGAGGACTTCAGGGGATATTTGTGGTTTAAGGTTTTTAGATTACCTTAGAACAATAGTTTTGGGGTTCATCTAGCCTCCATGGATCCAGAAAGTTTAGAGTCCATGAGAATTTGAAATGCTCTTCTGCATTTTCCCCTTTTTGATCAAGGTTCTTCAATAGAACTTTTGATCAAAATGTTCAAAGATTCTATAGCCATAATAGATGGGCACCATCCAGTTCTTATAATCTCATGACAAAGGAGACAGTTGTTCATAGAGGTAAATAGCCACACATTCCACATTCTCCTATTCCTGACACTCCTTCTTCTTGTGTTGTTCTGGCAAATAGAAGTCAGTTGTGCCTTTGATGATCACTTGCAATCTTTTAGGACCCGAGGCATTACAGAAAAACTAGAAAGTAGAACAAAAGCACTAAACACATTATTAAGTCAATTAACTGGGATATCCCATGAAAACCTACACCTTCAAAATGAATTCAATGAAGTGTTTGGTTATGCATAAGCAGCCTCAGTAGCCACTCTTTTTTTTTTTTTGCCATTGTTGTAAATATATCTATTATACAACTCTTGCCAATTCAACTTTTTATAGGTGTACAACTTATTGATGGCTCTGAAAATAATTGGCTTGCAACCCTAACCTTAATTAATGTGATTTTTCCCATCACCGTAAACTGTAATTCAGTACTCCATAAGGAATAATTCCTCCTTTTCCTCTCCTTCCAACCCTTGCTTGTTGTTAGGTGTGGCAGAGTGGGCTCTGACTCCTAGCAACCCCATGTACAACAGAATGAAGTACTGCTCAATCATACACTGTCCCCACAATCCTTGCTATATTTGAGCCTATTGTTGCAGCCACTGTGTTAATCCATTCCATTGAAGATCTTTCCCTTTTTCACTGACCCTCTACTTTACTACACATGATATTATTTTCCAGGGAATGGTCCCTTCTGACAACATAACCAAAGTAGGTGAGACAAAATCTGGCCATTCTGGCTTCCAAGAAGCATTCCAGTCACACTTCCTCCAGGACATATTTGTTCATTCTTCTGGCATTCCATGGTACTTTCATATTCTTAGCCAACACTATAATTCGAAGGCATCAACTCTTCTTCCACCTTCCTTATTCATTGTTCAGCTTTCACATGCATATTAGGCGAAATGCATATGAGGTTGAAAATAATACGGCTTCAGCTAGATACACTGTTCTGGTTACCTAGTGCCGCTCTGACAAGAATAAATCACAAATGGGATGGAATAAAAAGGAGTTTATTCTTTTACAGTTTGGGAGTCTAGAAGTTCAAGTTTAAAGTGCCAGGCTCTAAGGGCTGTGTGAGAGCCCCTCGACCTTGGGCTTCAGGTCTGCCTCTTGCTCCCGGCCCACTAAAGCCAGAGGCATCTCCACTTAGACAGCTACTGGCCCACTGAAGCCACAGGCATCTCCACTTAGCTACTGGCTGCTGAGGCTAACAAGCCTAAGGTCAACAAATAAAATGGCACAGTCCCGATGTTACCAAACCATACGGCAGGCCATTAATTCAAGTCCATTTTAAGTCCCAAGGTCGGCAGAGCATGGCAGTCTGCTGAAGGACAACATGGCTATATGCAGGGTCCAAGCGTGCCGTATGCCAGAGACCATTCCCAAAGCTGTTTCTTATATATGGGAAGCACACCACATACCCAAAGGCAGCTACTCAGCTGCTCACAGTAGATTCCACCATGGAGTTGATTACCAATCTCACCCTGGGGAATACTACATCCAGCTGCCCAGCCACTCAACCAGGCCTAGCCAAGTTGACACACAAACTTAACCACCACACACACCTTAGTCTTCAAAGTGACATTTTTGCTTCTTAACACTTTAACGAGCTCTTTTGCAGCAGATCTACCCAGTGCAATACAGTATCAGATTTCTTCCCGTTGCTTCAATGCGTGTTGATTATGAATCGAGGTAAAACAAAATCCCTGACAACTTCAATCTTTTCTCCACCTATCATAATATTGCTTATTGGTCCAGTTTTGAGGATTTTTGTTTTCTTTATGTTGAGGTGTAATCCATATTGAAGGCTCTAGTCTTTGATCTTCAACAGTAAGTACTTCAAGTCATCTTCACTTTCAACAAAGAAGGTTGTGTCATCTGCACATTGCAGGTTGCTAATGAGTCTTCCTCCAGTTCTGAAGCCATGTTTTTCCTCATGTAGTCCAGTTTCTTGGATTATTTGCTCAGCATACAGGTTGAATATGTATGGTGAAAGGATACAACCCTGATGCAAACACTTCTTGATTTTGAATCATGCAGTATCCCCTAGTTCTGTTTGAACAACAGCCTCTTGTTTAATGTACAGGTTCCTCATGAGCACAGTTAAATGTTCTGGAAATCCAGAACACTTTAATTAAGTGTTTGCAATGTTGTCCATAATTTGTTATGGTCCAAACAGTCAAATGCCTTTGCATAGTTAATAAAACACAGGTAAACAACTTTCTGGTATTCTGTGTTTTAAGCCAAGATCCATCTGACATCAGCAATGATATCCTTCTTCCATGGCCTCATCTGAATCCAGCCTGCATTTCTGAAAGTTCCTTGTCAATATAGTCCTGCAACCATTTTTGTTTGTTTGTTAAAAGTTTTATTGTGATTTGGGTGAAAGTTACAGAGCAAATGTGTTCATTTTCCATACAGCAGTTCACATACACTGTCTCATGATACTGACTAAAATTTCCCATAATGCAACATCTCTCTTCCCACTTCCTTCCCATAGTTACTTCTTCTCTATGTCCTTAACTCCCATGCACTCCTGCCCCCCAAGCTGTTTCCCTGTCCTGCAACCATTTTTTGAATGATCTTCAGCAAAATTTTACTTGCATGTGATATTAGTGATATTCTTCAATAATTTCCACATTCTGTTGGATCACCATTCTCTAGAATGGGTACAAATGTGGATCTCTTCCAGTTGTTTGTCCAGGTAACACTCTTTCAAATTTCTTGTCATAAAGAAGTAAGCACCTCCAGCACTGCATCCACTTGTTGAAACATCTCAATGGGTATTGCATCAATTCCTGGTGTCTTTTTTTTTTTTTTTTTATTC
>NW_006921894.1:2222984-2229026 GCF_000298275.1 Orycteropus afer afer | reverse complement strand
TCCTTCTCCGTTTATTCCCCACTCACCAGAGCAGTCCTCCGTGCAGTCCCTGGCTAGCAGGGCTGATTTTTAGGTTAATTCTTAGGTCCTACCACCACTTGGGAATCTCCAAGCTGTCTGTGCCATGCTGTTAGGATCGCTCAGGATCACTGCCAAACCGCAGCTCCATCTGTCTCCTTTTTTGGTATTTTCATGAAAATTCTTCTGCTAGTTGGGGTTTAATCCACTTCTATATCTTCCCCTTCAAGTCTCAGAGGTCAGGATTATCTTCAGTGTTTGTGTTAATTGGTTTCCCTTTTCTTTGTTGAAGAAGGTCTGTGGAGCCTTTCTGCCTAGTCCACCATCTTACTGGAACTGCCTTCCATTTTCTTTTGATGCTTCCTGCATCATTCAATATTTCAGCCATAGAATCCTTCAATATTGCAACTCAAGGCTTGAATTTTCTCTTCAGGTCTTTGATCTTGAGAAATGCTGAGTTAGTTTTCTAACTCCAGGTCTTTGCATTATAATACTTTATTTTGTCTTCTTGAGCTGCCCTTTGAAATCTTCTGTTCATCTCTTTTTTCTCATCATTTGTTACATTTGCTTTAGCTACTTTCCATTCAAGAGAAAGTTTCAGAGTCTCTTCCTACATCCACTTTAGTCTTTTCTTCCTTTCTTGTCTTTTTAAATGACCATTTGCTTTCTTCATGTATGATGTTCTTGATGTCATCCCACAACTCATCTGTTTTTTGGGCATTTGAGTTCAATGCATCAAATCTATTCTTCAGATAGTCTTTAAATTCAGGTGGATTACAATCTAAGTCATATTTTGACTCTTGTGGATTTGTTTTTACTTTCTTCAACTTCAATTTGAGCTTGCCTAGGAGCCATTGAGGGTCTGTTGCACAGTCATCTCTTAGCCTTGTTTTGACTGAAGATATTGAGCTTCTCCTCTTTCCACAAAGCAGTCAATCTGATTCCTGTGTATTCCACCTGGCAAAGTCCACATGTCTAGCTGCCATTTATGTTGTTGAGAAAGGCATTTGCAATGAATAAGTCACGAGTCTTGCAAAATTCTGTCATGCAATCTCCAGTGTTATTTCTATCACTAAGGCCATATTTTCCAACTACTGATGGTTCTTCTTTGCTTCCTATTTTCACATTCCAATCACTAGTAATTATCAGTACATCTTTATTACATGTTTGGTCAATTTCAGACTGCAGAAGTTGGTCTAAATCTTCAGATTCTTCATCTTTGGCTTTAGTGGTTGGTGTGTAAATTTGAATTGTAACAGTATTAACTGTTCTTCCTTGTAGGTATATGGATATTATTCTATCACTCACAGCACTGTACTTCAGGATAGATCTTGAAGCATTCTTTTTCATGATGAATGCAACACCAATCTTCTTCAATTTGTTGTTCCCAGCACAGTAGACCACATGATTGCCTGATTCAACACTAGTTCATTTCAGCTCACTGATGCCTAGGATTTTGATCTTTATGTATTCCATTTCATTTTTTACAATACCCAGTTTTCTTAGATTCATACTTCATACTTCCCATCCTTGGTAACCACTAGTAAACTTTAGTTTTTCTACATTAGTATTTTCTTGTCTTTTTAAATATGTGAGGTTATACAATATTTGTCTTCTTGTGATGTGGACATATATAAAGACTTCAAAGGAGCCCTGATGGTGCAGTCATTAAAGCACTTAGCTGCTAACCAAAAGGTCAGTGGTTGGAACCACCAGATGCTCCATGGGAAAAAGGTGGGGCAGCCTGCTTCCTTAAAGATTGCAAATTGGAAAGCCTCTGGGGCAGATCTAGTCTGTCCTATTGGATCACTATGGGTCAGAATCAATGCAACAGCAACTTTATTTTTTTCTTTTAATCAAGTCTTCATTTTTCCTACTGATTGAGTAGTAGTCTATTGTACGCATGTATGCATTTTGTTTATCTATTCATCTGTTTATGGACATTTAGCTTTTTTCCACCTTTTGACTATTATGAACAATGGTGTACAAGTCTCTGTTTGAGCCTCTGCTTTCAAATCTTTTGGGTATATACCTAGTAGTAGAATTGTTGGGTCATATGGTAGTTAGTTTTTTGAGGAAATGCCACACTATTTTCCACAATGACTGTACCATCTTGTATTCCCACCAGCGATGGATAAGGGTGACACACATTTTTAACCAAAAGAATATTAGACACTTCTCTTGATTTGACATGTTTCATGTAATTCACAACACATTATTAAATGAACTTTATATATGCACTTTTCTCCTACAATGCCAGAAGCAGATTTTTTGTGAATTCTAATACAGTTTCAAAGATGTCTGGAGTTTATCATAGGTCACTGAGAAACAATACTTAGGTATCTATTTAACCAAAGTTACAAGCAAATATTTTAAAAGTAAAGACCTTAACTTTTTTTATAAGCCATGAAACTTGGTTTTCAAAAATAGGATGAACTCAACTCACTTTAATGAGACACAATACTTTGATTTTTAGGTAGATTACACAGAAGTTAATTTCTTTAAGTACTTTAGTGAAGCAATTAAAGAAAATCTTGTCACTTTATCACATATCTATTATAGTACATTTTAAAGTAGCAAAAATCAACACATTAATTAGCAAAGCCAAATATTATTCATAATGAAAAAATTACAAGTCTGTTTAAAATTAAAATAAAGAGTGCATTATGATGAAAGAACATTTTGCAAAATGCGGATACACAGAGTTAAGAAGCTCTTGACAAAGTACTCTGTACAGTCTAAAATAACAGAGGTTGATGAAGGCAAACCCACAATTAGAGGGTACAGCTAAAATGTTTGTGATTGGTTGACACTTACAGAGTTGCTAGCTGATTGACCATAAGTTTTAAGGGGTGTTAGGTTTTTTTTTTGGGGGGGGGATTAGGCTGAACAAGGTTATAGAAAAGTGCAAAGTCTGGTAAAGGTATCCAAAAAAATTTTGAGAGAGAGAGAAGGGGGCATTTTCTGAGAATCGGCTTAACTGCTATAGTCACATACCCTGTGCAAATGGGGACTTTGACAAAACCGTATTCCTCACCATTACCTAATTCTAATCTGCACAATGTTTTGCAAAATTTTCCACCCTGTCACAGCTTCAACTTGAACTTGTAAATGAGCAATTCACAGTCTTTTCTGGAATTGGTCCTGGTCTTTTTCTGATGATGATATCGAGCTTCTCCATCTTCTCTTCCACAGATGTAGTCCATTTGATTGCTGTGTATTCCATCTAATGAGGACCATGTGTATAGTTGCCATTTATGTTGTTGGAAAAAGGTATTTCTAGCGAATAGGTCTTTGGTTTAAAAAAATTCTGTCATGAATCTCCAGCATCTTTTTTTATTACCAAGACCATAGTTTCCAAATACTGGTCCTTTTATTTCCAACTTTCACATTCCAATCACCATTAATTATCAATGCATCTTGATTGCATGTTTGATCAATTTCAGACTTCCAAACTTCGTGAAAATCTTCAATTTCTTCATTTTTGGCATTAGTGGTTGGAGGCATATGGATATTATCCTATAATTGAGAGCTTTATATGTCAGGATAGATCTTGTAATATTCTTTTTTTTTTTTTAATTGTGATTTGGTTGAAGGTTTACAGAACAAATCCATTTTCTATTCAATAATTCATACATATTTAGTTTCATGCCATTGATTACAATTCCTGAAATGTAACATCACTCATCCCACTTTCTCTCTGTATTTCCCCTTTCCATTCCTCCTTCTTTCCCTTTCTGCCTTCTGAACTTTGTTCTTGGACAAATGTCCTTTGGATCTCGAATGTTTGATTGTTCTAAGGAGTGTGTATTATGCCTTTTTAAATAAGTGAGGTTATACAATACTTGTCTTCTTGTGATGTAGACATGTATAAAGACTTCAAAGGAGTCTACCTAGTGTTACTGTTCACCTTATAGATCTGTCTATTGTTTGGCTGAAAGTTAACCCACAGGGATGAATTCAGTTCCAAGCTTGAAGTGTGACTAAGGACCATAGTCTTTGGCGTTCCACTAGTCTCTACTCAACCAGTAAGCCTAGTCTTTTTTTCATGATTCTGAGTTTTGTTCCACAGTTTTCTCCCACTCTATCCAGGTACTTCTAAAGTGATCCCTTTCGGAGCAGCTGGTAGGTAGCTGGATGCCATCTGGATCTTCTGGTCTCAAGGTTGTGGAGACTGAGGTTCATGTGGTCCATCAGTCCTCTGGACTGTTTCCATGTGTCTTTGATTTTATTCACCCTTCTTTGCTCCAGATGGGGAGAAATCAATAGTTGCACCTTAGATGGTTGAGATATTCTTTTCGACACTGAATGTGATGCCATTCCTCTTTAATTTCTCATTTCCAGCATAATATTCCATGTTGTTGTTGTTAGGTGCTGTTGAATCACCTTCAACTCATTGCAACCCTATGTACAACAGAACAAAACACTGCCTGGTCCTGCTGCTATCCTAACAATCCTTGCTATACTTGAGCCTATCATTGTAGCCATTGTTTTAATTCATTTCTTTGAGGTTCTTCCCTTTTTCCACTGACTCTTTACTTTACCAAGCATGATATCCTACTCTAGGTACTGGTCCCTTTGACAACATGACCAAAGTAGGTAGGATGAAATCTGGCCATTCTCACTTCTAAGAATAATTCTGGGTGTACTTCTTTCAGGCAGATTTGTTAGTTCTTCTGGCAGTTCATGGTGTTTTCAGTATTCTTCACCAACACCATAATTCAAAGGCTTCAATTCTTCTTTGGTCTTCCTTATTCATTGTTCAGCCTTCACATGCATGTGAGGCAATTGAAGATAACATGGCTTGGGTTAGGTGTGCCTTAGTCTTCAAAGTGGCATCTTTGCTTCTTAATACCTTAAAGAAGTCCTTTGCAGCAGATTTGCCCAGGGAAATATGACATCTGATTTCTAGACTTCTGCTTCCATGGGTGTTGATTGTGGATCTAAGTAAAAAGAAACCTTTGACAACTTCAATCTTTTCTGCGTTTATTGTGACATTGATTTTTGGTCTAGTTGCGAAGATTTTTGTTTTTGTATAATCCATACTGAAGACTGTAGTTTTTGATCTTCATC
The DNA here is from genome assembly GCF_000298275.1 of Orycteropus afer afer. NCBI lineage: Eukaryota > Metazoa > Chordata > Mammalia > Tubulidentata > Orycteropodidae > Orycteropus > Orycteropus afer. The sequence goes on along the minus strand of NW_006921894.1, from coordinate 2,223,935 downwards.
AGTAATTGTTTCAAGTCCTCTTCACTTTCAGCAAGCAAGGTTGTGTCATCTGCATATCAGAGGTTGTTAATGAGTCTTCTCCAAACCCTGACTCCACATTCTTCTTCATATATTCTGGCTCTAGTAGTGTAGTGGTTAAAGCATTCAGCTGCTAACCAAAAGATTGGCAGTTTGGATCTGCCAGCTGTTCTGCAGGAGAAAGACAAGGCAATCTACTTCCATAAAGATTTATATATCCTTGGAAACCCTGTGGGGGCAGTTCTATCCTGTCACCATGAGTCAGAATTGACTCAAAGTCAATGGATAGTATACCATATGATTGTCAAATTCAAAATGGCCAATACTAGTCCATTTTACCTCACTAATACTTAGGAAATCAATCTTTAAGCACTCATTTTATTTTGACCACTTTTATTTTCCCTAGGTTCATACTTCATGCATTCCAAATTCCAGTTAGTAATGGATGTTTGCAGCTGTTTTTTCTCATTTTGACATCAGTAAATGAAGAAGCCAAAAGGTTTACTTCTTCATATCATTAAGGTCAACTCTACATTTGAGGAGACAGCTCTTCCTCAGGCATATATATATTTTTTTTCTGAGTTGGACTTTTATTTTGGGGGGTACTCTTTGGGAAAAAGACAAATGGACAAATAACTAACTTTTTCAAGTTTCTTTTTTTCCCCTTTGTGTACAAATACATATATTTTTAGAACTATTTATATTGTTTCTTATGTAGTAACATTATAAGTATAATTTTAAAATTTATTCATCTTTAAATCAAAATAAATTAACAAAATACAAAGATTCTTTCACCATGTAGTTTTAGATACATGCAAAGAAATAGTCTGTTCTCTTTGAGTATCACTCTTGGAACAATACTGTGTATATTCTCCTCTTTTTTGTTTTTCTGCTTAGTATTTTGCCCAGCTCTTTGTGTATCAACATAGGTCT
>NW_006921894.1:2222193-2222864 GCF_000298275.1 Orycteropus afer afer | reverse complement strand
AGCTATCTCCCTGTGCATAAGCAGCCCTTCCTTCTCCCATGATTGTTCTCTCCAGGGCGTGTGTCTACTTGAGGTAAATGTTTAACTCACATCCTCAGGCATATTTTGAGTCCCCTCCTACCTGAATGGATCATCTTCCAGCACTATATCAGACAAAAGTGTATCACTGGGTCCTTCCTCCCAGTCTGTCTTGGTTTGCAGGCTCCACTTGAACCTATTCACCGTGGATGAACCTGTTGGTGTTTGTAATACCAGTGGCATAACTTCCAGCATCACAACATGCAAGTCATCACAGTACAAAAAACTTGCAGACAAGTGGTATTTTATTTTATTCCTTTTTTCCAGGGTTAGAGAGTAGCCTAAAGACACATTGTTTCTTCAAGGTTATAAATTAGAGAGGTTGTTTAAATTTACATTTTGCTTTCTTGTGCCATAAGAAAGCTTGGTAAAAGTGAACTTAAAAGTTTTTTATGTTCTTTACATAGTTAAATGTTTCTATATCTAAGTTCAGAAACTTCCTAAATAATTTCATATGATAGGTTACTCATTGTTCTTTTCTTTATTTATTTATTTTAATTTTTTTTATTTATTGTGATTTGGGTGAAGATATACAGAGCAAATTCACTTTCCATACAGCAGTTCACATATACTTTGTCTCATGTCATTGACCA
>NW_006921894.1:2219068-2219917 GCF_000298275.1 Orycteropus afer afer | reverse complement strand
CAATGACATGTAAGTTATTCCTTTTGATGGTATCTCATGTGAACCTTAGGCTTTCTTCATTTTGTTTTGATTTTTTTTTCTGATTCATCCTTTGCCAAAGAAGTATTCAGGTATTTGTCTTCAATCTCATTAATTATGTCTTCCATCGCATCAATTCTTCTCCTTTGCCCTTCCAACATGTTGTCTATTTCTGACAAGTTAGTTTTACTCTTCTAGATTTCTATCTGTAGATTTAGAATCATCTCTAATTTTTCATATTATTTTGTCATTTTATTCTTGTATTTTCTTCCAAAATTCTTCTAGGGTTTTTCCTGTGTTTTCTTGGTCTGTCTCTCAATCCTTTGAAGATATCTAAATAACATTCTTTTGAATTCCTTACCAGAGAGTTCCAATGCTGCTTCTTCCTCAGGGATGTGTTCTGGATCTTTATCCTTTTCCCTTGTTTCTACCACTTTATCCTGCTTCTTTGTGTGGACTGTGATGGTCTGTTGTCTCCGAGGCATCATGGCGTTGTTGTATTAAGATCTCTGTTAACTGTTTGTGAAGAGCAGCCAAGGGTGATTCAGGTGATTCTTCTTGGTGGTTTTTTGTCATTGGCCCATTGGTAGAGAAGGAGTGGTGGTTCTTGATCAGTAAGTGAAGTTGCAGAACTTGTTGGTGTAGTTGTGTCTTACGGGGACTGTTGCTGTCTCCCACTCAATTAGACAAAAATTACAACTGAATAACCATCAAAAAAACTAAAAGCACATGGACAAAAAATACACCATGTAGTCACACAGGAACAGTAACCTAAAAAAGAAAAAGGGAAAAAAGAAGAAGAAGAAGATAAAAAACAAACAAACAAACAAA
>NW_006921894.1:2216693-2218693 GCF_000298275.1 Orycteropus afer afer | reverse complement strand
GAATAATAGTAAAAACAACAAATGTATTAATAATAGTAATAATTTTAAAACAGACAATAACAAGCAAACTAAAAACCAGAAAAAAGAAAGAGAAAAAAAAAAAAAAAAAGAAAAAAATCAGGGGAGGGGAGGGCAGGGCACTCAAGCTCTGCCTAAGCACACAGACTGGGATGGAGTTCCTGCATGCCAGGAGGGTGGGAGTGGGAGATGGCCATACCTCCATTCACCAAGGGGTGTGTGGTATAAGAGTAAAAACGGGAATGTCGTACCTTTTCAGTCATCCAGGTCCGGAGTGTACTTGGGATTACTGGCAAGCAGAACCTATTCTTAAGCCCCTGGAATCTCAGGGAGTGCTGTCTCTTTAAATATCCAAAATGGTCAAGGTGCTTGTGAACATTCAAAATGGTGGCGCCTTCCAGACAGGCAGAAGTCCACAGCTCAGCCCGTCTTTCTCTTTGCTGGTGCTTCATGTTTTAATCCCCAGCCACCAGAGCAGTCCTCCATGCAGTCCCTGGCTAGTAAGGCTGATTTTTAGGTTAATTCTTAGGTCCTATCACCACTCTGCACTCTCCCAGCTTTCTGTGCTGTGCTGTCAGATTTGCTCAGGATCACTGCCAGACCACAGCTCCGTATGTCTCCTTTTTTGGTATTTTCATGCAAATTCTTCTGCTAGTTGGGGTTTAGTCCATTCTCTATCCTTCCCTTCAAGTCTCAGGGGTCCAGGATTATCTTCTGTGTCTGTGTTAATTGGTTCCCCTTTTTTTTTGTTGAAGAAGGTCTGTGCAGTCTTTCTTGTGGGAAGCTTTTTTATGACCTGTTCAATTTCTTCCGTTGTTATGAGTCTGTTCAAGTTTTCTATTTCTGAGTGGGATAATTTAGGTATGTCTTGTGATTCTAGAAACTTGTCCATCTCTTCTAGGTTCTCAAATCTATTGATGTACAGTTTTTCATAATATTCTGTCAGTGTCTATTTTATTTCAGTTGGTTCTGTTGTTAGGACACCTTTTTCATTTACAATGCTTGTGATTTGGGTATTCTCCTTCTTTTCTTTTGTTAGGTTTATCCATTTTATTAATCTTTTCAAAGAACCTGCTCTTTGTTTTGTTGATTTTCTCTTTTTTGTTTTGTTTTGTTTTGTTTTCTGTTTCATTTATTTCTGCTCTGATCTTTATTATTTCCTTGCTTCTAGATACTGTAGGATTCTTTTGTTGTTCTATTTCTACTTGGTAGAGTTGATGAGTTAGAGTGTTGATTTTGTTTCTTTCCTCTTTTTTGATGTGTGCATTTATTGCTATAAACTGTCTTCTGAGTACTGCTTTTGCTGTGTCCCATTGGTTTTGGTAAGATGTATCTTCATTCTCATTAGTTTCTAGGAATTTTTTTATTTCAGTTTTTATCTATTCTGCAACCCAGTAGTTTTTAAGGAGTGAGTTGTTCAGCTTCCATATGTTTGATGGTTTTTCCTTGCTCTTCCTATTACTAATTGCTAATTGTATAGCATTGTGGTCCGAGAAGATGCTTTGCAGTATTTCAATGCTTTTGAATTTATTGAGGCTTGTTTTATGTTTTAGCATATGGTCTATTCTGGAGAAGGATCCATGTGCACTGGAAAAGAATGTGAATTGTGTTTTTGTTGTGTGAAGTGCTCTATATATGTCTATGAGTTCCAGTTGGTTGATTGTACTGTTGAGCTCTTCTGTATCCTTGTTGAGTTTTTTTTTCCCGTTGACCTGTTTCTCCTTGAAAGTGGTGTGTTAAAGTCTCCTATTACTATTGTAGAGTTGTCTATTATTCCTTTTAATCAGTTAATATTTGCTTCACTTATTTTGGAGCACTTTCATTGGGTGCATAAATATTTATTATTGTAACATCTTCTTTGTCAATTGACCCTTTCAGCATCATATAATGCCGATCCTTGTCTCTTAAGATGTTTTTCACCTTAATGTCTATTTTATCAGAAATCATAATTGCTACCCCTGTCCTTTTTTGGTTTCCATTGG
>NW_006921894.1:2203370-2216372 GCF_000298275.1 Orycteropus afer afer | reverse complement strand
CTTGGAGTATATTCTTGTCTCTATATTTTTAGAACAGTGCATGCTGCAAAGACATTGTCGTGTTTTTCTCTCCATTTGAAGATCTGTACCTAAAAGTATTATTCCCTCTGATATGTTATTTGCTGATATTGTGTGCTGCTTGAGTTCCTTGGTTTTTAAGGTAGAATGTTTTATGGTCTTATTATGAGTATCTATTTCTGATTTGGTTTTAGACTTGATGTTACGTATCCTGGTTTTGTTGATCTCTGTTGTGGGTTCTCTATTGGTAGCACTTCCCGAAGCATTTCTTGTAGGGTTGGTTTGGTTTTCACAAAGTCTCTTAATTTCTGTTTATCTGAGAATGCCTTGATTTCGCCCTCATATTTAATGGATAATTTGGCTGGATATAGGATTCTTGGTTGGGAGTTCTTTTGCTTCAGACTTTTATATATGCTGTCCCATTGCCTTCTTGCCTGCATGGTTTCTGCTGAGCAATTGGAGCTCAGCCTAACTCTTTGATTATTGTAAGCAATATTTCTTTTTTCCTGAGCAGCTCTCAAATTTTTTTCTTTGTCTTTGGTTTTGGAAAGTTTGATTATAATATACCTCAGTGTTTTTCTTTTGGGATCTATCTTGTGTGGGGTTCTATGAGCTTCTTGGGGGATGTTTTCTGCTAGTAGGTCTTCCACAATTTTCTCGGTGGTCTTTTTCGCCTCTTCTTGTTCTGGAATTCCAATGAGTCTTATATTGTTTCATCTCATGTCATGCATATAATTCTTAGGTTCTCTTCATTTCGCTTAAATCTTTGTTCTGATTTTTCTTCATACAGGCTAGTGTCCAGGGATTTGTCTTCTAGTTGGGATATGCATTCTTTGTACAGTTCTAATCTACTCTTTTTAGCTTCTACTGTGTTGTGTAGTTCTGTCATTTTGGTGCTCATGCTCTGTATATGAATAGACATCTTCTGCATTTCTAACTGCTGTTTTTGTATGAGTTCTGATTGTGCAATAAAAATATTCTGTTCCTCAATGATTTTCCTGAGTTCCTCCAGGGAACTGTCTGAGTTCTCCTTGTTTCTGTTTGGGGTTTCTTTAGGCTCTTGTATAGCTCTATAAACATATCTTCTAAATTCCTTCTTAGATAATTCTATTGCCTCCTCTTCCTCCATGTATAATGAGACCTTTGTTCGTGGTTTTGCTTCTAATGCCTTGTCCTGTTTTTTTGTTTGATATGAGGTTGCCTGTTGTTTCCTAGACATTTTGATGTTGTCTTTAACTGCTGGTTACATGTTGATTTGTTTTGTCTTGGTTTTATTGCTTAATATTTTGAAAAGGTGAAGCTGGTGTATCTTATTTTATTATGGATTCAGGTATGCTGGGTCGCTCTGCAGTTTTCTTTGTGATGCTGGAATCACTGTGTGGAATGTGGATATGTGTTCCTGTTTGTCATAAAGAGGGTTTAGAGTTTGAACCGGGAGGTTTTATGTTGGCTGAATATGGTTTCTTCTGTTGAATAGGTGAAGTTATAGGTGGAGAAGGTGCGAGTGGAAGAAGGGAAGCTTGCTGTTGCCAGGGTTGGTTTCTAGGGCTTTGAGTGGGCTACTACTGATGATGTCATACTGTTATTTACAAGCCCATGGCTCAATTTCAGGAAAGATTCCTGTTGTTACGGTGTTGCCACTTTCCACCAGGCTCAGACACATGCAAAGACCCCATTCCCAAGGTCTCTTGGCGCCAAAAAGCCAATCCAAGGCAAATTCCCGGGTCCACACTTGACCACGGATTCTTCTCTCTCCACCCTGTCTGCCCGCAGCACCAGCCCAATCTGCCCAGACCATGAACAGCTCAGGAGTTTGTCTGTGATACCACCCACCTGCAGCACCAGAGATGCACATGATTTCAGCTGTGCTGGAGTCGGGAGAGTGCCTGCTAGTAATCTGTGGTCCCAATATCAGTGACAAAGACAAGCACAGACCTCTCAATGCCACCCTAGCTGATCCAAGCCCACTCAGTGACCCACTGAGGGGGGAGCGAGCTCACCCTCCTGGAGCACCAGTGAGCTCTCTGCTTGGGTTTCAGTGTGCTGCATGCACCCATTTGCACCTAGCCGACCCAAGTTACCAATAAAATCAGGTGCTGAAGGTAGATCCTTCGGGCGTTTGCTTGTATGTTGGTGTGGTTCCTGGTATGCTGATATAGGGTGCCTTCTGCCTTGGCCCAGGAAGGTCTCATGTCGCCACTCTCATCCGCCAGTCACTGCCTCAGGGAAGTCTCCAATGGCCTCTCTCAGCTGCCCATCCACCCTCTGCCAGGTAGATCTTCCTTAATTTCTTTCCCTGTGCCTTTCCTCTAATTCTACTCCTCTGTATTTGGTGCACTCTGATTCACTGAACTGTTCAGAGCACCAAAATCCCTAATTCAAACTGCTGTGCCTAGTTTTTCAAGCACTAAGATGCTAGAGGGAAATAGTGTGATGATTACTGACGGGACTCCATTTTGAATCCTCCACAGTCTTATAACTTCTGTCTTATACACAGAAACTATATAAATTATTCACATGTATGAATGTTGATGTTGATGTTGTTGTTTTTATGTGCCGTCAAGTCGGACCCGACTCTTAGCGATCCCTCCATGGGTTTCCAAGGCAGTATCACTATGGAAGTAGATTGCCCCATCTTCCTTCCGAGGAGTGGCTGGTGGGTTTGAACCACCAGCCTTCTGGTTAGCAGTCAAGTGCCCTAGACACTATGCTACCAGAGCTCTCCACATAAACTTAAAATTTTCAGATAAAAAAATGTATAAGTCTGACCACCATTGATTCATTATTTGAACAAATAGGCCTACACTCTACAAGGACTTTATAAATAACAACATTAGCATACCCATTTATCACATGTATTGGTTAATATTATTTTTCATGCAACTTTTTAAGAATCAAAGTTTATTCATGTGAAAAATGTCTCTCATTTATTCTTATTGGAATTCTTATTTATAATCATAAAAATCAATAACTTTTTAAAAATGTATTGCTCTCTTGCTGTCATCTAAATCATTCATGAATGAAATCAAATACTATGCTTCTCTTCATCTCTAAGTGGAAGTGTACATTCAATTTATTTTAAAATATTTTGCAACACAATGTCACTTTCAGAAAATACTTGATAATTGCCTGGATCATTATTCTCTTCTGGCCCAGTGCTATTCTTGTTGTGTTCAGGAGCATGTTAATGCAGGAACATCTCAGAGGATTGAATAAGCAACAACCATCCTGCTCTAAAGATGGGCCAAAGGGAGAGAAGCCCAGACTTCTAAATCTCTCTCCCAGAACTTTGACATTAAATTAGCTAAGTTTAGCCACCCTTTCTATCAACTAACAATTTGGTTCACCCCCACAGCTCTATTGTATGTGGAAGCCTGATGGTGCTCTTTTTCATGCAGCATAGATGCAGGCACAGTGAGGCAAATGAAGGGCAGGGCCCAAGCTGCCAGAGAGTCTTAGGTTTAAGTACTATTTGGATGGATTGTGTTAAACACAGCATTTCCTAGTTCAACACAAGAGCTTCTTGCACCTCCTCCACATCCACAAACCTAGGGGTGATCATTAAAATCTCTACAAGCCTGTGCAGCAAAGGCACTGACCCGTCAGAACACATGTGGTCAGTGAGCTGTCCTGAGCTCCCCAGCAAATGGCCAACTGCCCAAACCCCCAGCTGCTTCCTTAACCCTCCATCCACCCCGGCCTCTTGCTGGTGTTTGTAAATACAAAGTAGTAGCTAGGACACTCCTGAACATATGGCCTACAGATAGAAACATAAGGGCAGAGCTCTGATCTGGACAAATAACAGGGGAGGATGAGCCTCAAGAAGGATGGCAGAAGAGGGAAGTGCTAAAGAAAGTAGAGTAAAAGAAAGGCAGGACACCCCTACACACACACACACAGGCACAGATGGTAGGATGTGCTTTAGGGACGCCTGGGATCTGGCCTGATCTTTCCTGACTGCTAGGAACTAACCTATGATTCATCTGCCCAGGCAATAAACAGCAGGAAGAGCTAGCACTGTTTTCTTTGTGTGTGTGTTTTGTTTTGTTTTTAATTCTAATTGTGATTTGGGTGAAAGTTTACAGAGCAAATTCATTTTCCATATAACTATTCATACACATTTTCTTTCATGACATTGACTGCAATTCCTCACAGTGTGACAGCTCTTTTCCCACTTCCTCCCTGTACTTACCTCTCCCCTGTGTCCTTCTTTCCTATGCATTCCTGCTCCTTGAGCTATCTCCCTGTGCAAATACTGCCCTTCTGTTCTCTTATGATTGATCATTCTAAGGAGTGTATCTACCTGATATAAATGTTCATCCTATATGCCTATCTGTTGTTTGGCTGGAAGTCACTGAAGTGAGCTCATTTCCAGACCTGAGGGATAACTAGGGGTCATAGTCTCCGGGGTCTTACCAGGCTGAACAAGACCAGTAAACCTGGTTGTTTTTATGATTTTGAGTTTTATTCCGCATTGTTTTCCCACTATATCCAGGATCTCCTGCACTGATCCCTTTCTGAGTAGTTGACAGTGGTAACCAGGCACCATCTAGTTCTTCTAGTCTCATGGTCACGTAGGCTGAAGTTCACATGGTCCACTAGTCCTCTGGACTTATTGTTTCCATGTGTCTTTGGTTTTCTTCATTCTTCTTCACTGTGAATGAGGAGAGACCCATTTTTGCACCTAGATGGCCTCTTGCAAGCTTTCAACACCCCAGCCACTACTCACCAAAGTAAGATGTAGAACAATGTTTTGGGGTAGTTGGTAATCTAGTGCTATTTTGCATGTGGCCACCTGGCAGGCATAGACATGATACAGTCAGTAGGGTCAAGAAGGCACAAAGTAGCCTAAGAATGTCACAGAAGGGTACTTCTCATGCCTGACTTTATGCTGTTCTGTGAGTGACTTTAATTGGCAGCTGGTGTCCCTACAGGATTTGGGGCATGTGGGCAATTACATGTACAGAAGGGAGCATGCCACCTTCTTTCCTCCTTGTACAGTGTCCTAGGTAGGGAACTCTGTTTATGTCCTTTGCATTAGAGAAGTCTTGTGCATTTTCACTTTGCATCTTTTTGTTAATTGTTCCCTATTGTGACACTCATGCACAAACTCATACATTTGTGGCTACATTACATAAGAGTGGTAGTCTACAGTCTGTAAACAGTGCTCTAATTTGAAGCTATAAATCACTTTTTCTAGATTTTTTATTACCTCCAAGACAGAACACTTCTGAGGGGTAAGGCTGAATCACAACCATTTCTCCAGTCACATCTCTTGAGGAATGTTAGAATATGACATGTTCCAGTGTGAGGACTTTTTTTCACCAGGAAGCATTTTTAGACTGTATTTCACCTGGTTAAATTCTAGGGAAGAATTTAAAGACCTTTTTCCTCCTTAGAAATATCTAACAAAATGCAAGCAATGGTCGATTAATGAAACCTATCCTTGGATATTTATAAGGTTTTCAGTGGCCAACTTTTTCAAAGTAGATGGCACTGTCCTTCTTCCTAGCCTATCTTAGTCTGGAAGCCCTGTGGAGACCTGCCTACTATGGGTGACCCTGCTTGAATTTGAAATTCTGGTGCATAGCTTCCAATATCACAGTAACATGTAAACCACCACAGTACAACAAACTGACAGATGTACTGTCTGACATAGTGTGAGAAGATGATCCCCACAGATTGGAAGGCCCTCAAATTACTACTGGAGAAGAGCTGCCTCCTCGAGGTAGAGTTGAACTTAATAATGGAGTAAGCTCTTGGGATCTTCATGTACTGATATGGCATGGCTCAAAATGAGAAGAAATAGCTGCAAACATTCATTAATAATTGGAATGTGGAATGTAGGAAGTATGAATCTAGAAAAGCTGGAAGTTTTCAAAAATGAAATGGAACACATAAAGATCAATATCCTAGGCATTAGTGAGCTGAAATGGATGGATAGACCATTCTGAATCAGACAGTCATAGGGTCAACTATTCTGAGAACGACAAATTGAAGAGGAGTGACGTCATGTTTATTGTCAAAAAGAACATTTCAAGACCTATCCTGAAGTACAATGCTGTCAATGATAAGAAAATATCCATATGCCTATAAGGAAGACCAGTTAATACTACTCTTACTCAAATTATGCACCAACCACTAAAGCCAAAGATGAAGAAATAGAAGATTTAGACCAACATCTGCAGTCTGAACTTGACCAAACAAACATGCAATCAAGATGTATTGATAATTAATAGGTTGGGCAATCTACTTCCACAGCAATATCACCTCAGAAACCCAAGGAGGAGTCAGATCCAACTCAATGGCAGTGAGGTTTTTGTTTTGTTTTGTTTTGTTTTCTGAGTTTTAGGAGTGCAAAATTTGGAAACAAAGAAGAAGCATTTGTAGTTGGAAAATATGGCCTTCATGAAAGAAATGACACCAAAAACCACATAGTAGAACTTTGCAAAACCAATGACTTACTCATTGGAAATACCTTTTTTTCAACAACATAAACAGTGACTAGACGTGTGGACCTCACCAGATGTAATACACAGGATTTAAACTGATTACATCTGTGGAAAGAGACAATGGAGAAACTTAGTATCATCAGTCAAAATAAGGGCACCAGCTGACTGTGGAACAGACCATCAATTTCTCTGATGCAAGCTAAAGAAATTTAAAACAAGAGCCAAAATACAACCTTGATTATATCCTACTTAAATTTGGAGACCATGTGAAAGATAGATTTGACACATTGAACACCAGTGACCAAAGACAAGTTGTGGGATGACATTAAGGACATCATCTATGAAGAAAGAAAAAGGTCATTAAAAAGATGAAAGGAAGAAAAGACCAAAATGGATGTCAGAAGAGACTCTGAAACTTGCTCTTGGATAGAGAGTAACGAAAGCTAAATGATGAAATAAAAAATCTGAACAAAAGATTTCAAAGCTTGAGAAGATAAAGTAAAGTATTATAATGAAATGTACAAAGACTTGGAGTTGGAAAATCAAAGGGGAAGATGACACTGCATTTCTCAAGCTGAAAGATCTAAAGAAAAATATTCAAGCCTCGAGTAGAAATATGGAATTATTCTATGGGCAAAATATTGAAAGATGCAGGAAGCATCAAAAGAAGATGGGATAGAATACTGTACCAAAAAGAATTGGTCAATGTTCAAACATTTCAGAAGGTAGCATACAGTCAAGAACTGATGGTATTGAAGGAAGAAGTCCAAGTTGCACTGAAGGAATTAGCAAACACAAGACTCCAGGAATTGATGGAATACCCTTGAGATGTTTTAACTAATAGATACCATGCTGGAGGCACTTACTCATTTATTCCAAGGGATTTGGAAGACAGCTACCTGGCCAACCAACTGGAAGAGATCCATATTTTTCCCATCTTCAAAACAATGTGATCCAACAGAATGCAGAAATTATTTAATAATATCATTCATATCACATAAGAGTAAAATTTTGCTGGAATTAAAAAACAGTTGCAGCAGTACATTGATAGGGAACTGTCAGATATTCAAGCTGGTTTCAGAAGAGGGAGTGGATGAGGGATACAATTGCTGATGTCAGATGGATCTTGGCTGAAAGCAAAGAATACCAGAAAGATACTTACCTGTGTTTTATTGACTATGCAAAAGTGTTCAGCTGTGTGGATCATAACAAATTATGAATAACATTTTGTTTTGATTACTTCATGCTGCTCTAATGGAAAATACCACAAACGGATGGCTTTAACAAACAGGAGTTTATTCTCTTACAGTTTTGGAGGTTAGAAGTCAGAGTTCAAAGTGCCAGGCTTTAGGGGCAAGGTGAAAGCCCCTCAATCTTGGACTTCAACTCTGCCTCTTGCTCTGGCCCATTGAAGCTGGAGGCTTTCTTCACTCAGGCAGCTGCTGGTTGCTGAGGCTGACAAACCCAAGGTCAACAAGTAAAAAGGTATAGTCTGGACATTACCAAACCACATGGCAGGCCATTGATTCAAGTCCATTAAGAGTCCCAAGATTGGCAGACAACATGGCAGGCCACTGAATAAGCTGCATGCAGGATTCAAGCATACCAAAATCTTCAGACCATTCCCAAAGCTTCTCCTTATATACTGGAAGCAGACCACATCCCTAAAACAGCTACTCGGGTGCTTGTGGAAGATTTCACCATGGAGCTGATTACCATTCTCACCATGCAGAATAACTACATCCAGCTGCCCAGCCACTCAAAACCAGACCCAGCCAAGTTGACACATAACTTTAACTATCACAATTGCAAAGAACGGGAATTCCAGAACACTAATAAGGAACTTTTACATAAACCAAGAAGCAGTTGTTCAAACAGAACGAGGGGATACTGCATGGTTTAAAATCAGGAAAGGTATACATCAGGGTTATATCCTTTCACCATACTCATCCAAACTGTATTCTGAGCAAATAATCTGAGAAGCTGGACTATATGAAGAAAAATGCAGCATACGGATTGGAGGAAAAAGACTCATTAACAACTTGCAATATGCAGATGACATAACCTTGCTTGCTGAAAGTTAAGATGATAGGAAACAATTAATGGTGAAGATGAAAGAGTACAGTATTCAGTATGGATTACACCTCAACAAGGAGAATACAAAAATTCTCATAACTGGACCAATAAGTAATATCATGATAAGTGGAGGAAAGACTGAAGTTTCTAGTGATTTCATTTTACTTGGACCCACAATCAATGCCCATGGAAGCAGCAGTCAAGAAATCAGACATCCGATAATGCTGGGAAAATCTGGTACAAATGACCTCTTTTAAATGTTAAAGAGTAAAAATGTCATTTTGAAGACTAAGGTGCACCTGACCCAAGACATGGCATGTTTATTTGCCTCATATGCTTGTGAAAGCTGGTCAATGAAGAAGGAAGTCTGAAGAATTGATGCATTTTAATTGTGGTGTCAGTGAAGAATACTGAAAATACCATGACTGCCAGAAGAATGAACAAATCTGTCTTGGAAGAAGTGCAGCAGAATGCTCATTAGAAGCAAGATTGTCCAGATTCCACCACATGTACTTTGGTCATGTTATCAGAAGGATCTGGTCCCTGGAGAAGGATATCATTCTTGGTAAAGCAGAAGGTCTGTGAAAAGGGGGAAGACCCTCTAGGAAATGGGTTAACAAATTGGCTGCAATGATGGGCTGAGGCATAGCATGGACTGTGAAGATGGCATAGGACCAGGCAGTGTTTCTTTCTGTTGTACATAGGGTCGCTATGAGTCGGAGCTGACTAGACAGCACCTAACAACTATAACAACTCTTGGATGGTGGTAGTAGCTGGCTGAAAGCTAACCTCTAATGATTTTGGTCAGATGTCACAGTGTATAATGACTACTGTTGAAGAGCCAGATGTGTGGCTAGTTGATCATTAAAATGGAGTGTGGTGTAAAGCTTTGCCATTGCAAGTATGGTCCATGGGTCAGCATCAGCATTGTCTGGGAGCCTATTAAGAGTGCAGAAACTTGGTCCCCACCCAGATGTGCTGAATTAGAATCTGCATTTTAACAAGATCTTCCCTTCCCCCTCAGTGATTTGTTTGTGCACATTAAATCTAAGAGGCACTGGTACAGTGGGCACACCACTGGACTTGAGGTCTTAGCCCAGAGTTTTATTGATTATGTGACCGCTGAGCCTCAGCTTCTTTAACTACAAACTGGAGATAATCCCTTCTACTTCTCCCTTACAAGATTATTGTGAAGATTAAATTAAATTAAAATAAATATGTATAAGCATTCTGTGAAGTGCAAATCACTCTGATTAAAGCATCATGTTAATAAGGTCATGCTGGTGGTGCAATGGTTAAGTGTTTGGTGCTAAATGAAAGGTCAGCAGTTTGAACCCACCAGCTGTTTTTTGGGAGAAAAGATTGGGCAATCTTCTCCTGTAAAAATTTCAACCTAGGAAACCCTAAGGGGGCAGTTCCGCTCTGTCCTATACGGTCAATATTAGTCAGAATCTAACTGAGGGCACACAACAACAACGATAACAATTAACATACATTCATGTCCTATGATGATCATACCTGGTTCTGCCTGTGTTAACCAATTTAGACTGGTGCCTTGGAGATTTGAACTTTGATCCTAAAAGGCACCAGGTGTGAGAGTGAACAGCTTAGCAACTACTGAATATTTGACAAGTTGTTGTTTTTAGCTGCTGTCAAGTTGGCTCCTAACTCATGGTGATCCATGAACAATGGGATTGGCCTGTTGTGATCCATATGGTTTTCATTGGCTGATTTTTGGAAGTAGATAATCAGGCCTTTCTTTGTAGTCTGTCCTAGTCTGGAAGCTCTGCTGAAATTTATTCAGCACACAGCAACACACAGATGAGGAGTGGCTGTACATGAGGTACATTGGCTGGTAACCCAACCTAGTTGGAAGACAAGAATTCTACCATGACCTGCATTTCCTTTTCTCTCCCTCCTTTTCCCTGTCTCTCCCTCTCCTTCTCCCTCCTCTCCTTTTTCCCTCTCCCTCTTACCCTCCCTCTTCCTCTTCCCATCTCTCTCTCTCCCTCCCCTTCCTTCTCTCTCCCTCTCCCTGTGTTTCTCTCCCTCTCTCTCTCTTCCAGTCCTCCCCTGTGGTTTGTACCCTACACCCAAGCTCAGGTTGCCCAATTTCAGCTGCAGAGACTTTGCTCCAGGAGGCCAGAGTGGCAGGTGGGTGGTGTTTCCAGAAACAGGAGGTGGACGTTCTGCATTCCAAGCATTAGCCACCAGATTAGTTTACATCATGTGAACCTCTGGGGAAACAAGTCTTTCTGTGTTGTCAGATCTAAGTGTCTGCTGGCTGCCACCAGATGAACTGAGAAGCATCTGTATCCATCCCTGCAACTGTAACATTGCCAAGAACATTACAGCTACCTCTGTTTTCAACTCCAGTTTTCTACTTTAATATTGCATTCACAAAGAACACTTAAAGATATCAGTGCACAGAATACTTTCTGTCCCTGTAGAGAATCAAAACAACCTGAAAGGTGTCTCAGCTTCCAACTGGAAAGAATGGCTTTGCAATCACAACAAAAGGATAGAAGTGCCAAAGCTTCCTTGAACACCTCCCAAACCACATCTTGGCCATGAGGAGCTAGTTTAATCAAGTAAACACACACACACACACAAAGAATTTTACCATGAATCACCACTGTCCCCAGTATTTGACAAATACAATACCAATTCCAGTCTCAACAATTTGCATTTAGAATACCTGCAATGCCAGCCTCTTTGTTACTGTCAGCCAACATTGCCAACTCCATTTCTCCTTCTTCATCGTCCCTTTCCCTTTTAGCTGGAGACTGTCAGAAGCACAAAGCATCAATAAATAAATAAATACTTTCTATATGAGATCAAACTGACAACGGCAACTCAAAATATTAGATAGGAACCTTAAGAACAGTGTTATTGTTGTTGTTGTTAAGTGCAGTTGAGTAAGGTCTGACTCATAGTGACCCTATGTACAACAGAAGAAAACACTGCCCAGTCCTGCACCATCTTCAATCCTTGCTATGCTTGAGCCCATCATTGAAGCCACTGTGTCAGTCCATCTTGTTGACAGTCTTCCTCTTCTTTGTTGACCCTCTACTGTTTCACACCTTGACATAAGGTTTTCAGTGACCATTTTTTTTCAGAAATGGGAGGCTTCATCCTTCTTCCAAGTCCATCTTCATCTGAAAGCTCCACTGAAACGTGTTCACCATGGGTGACCCTGATGGTATTTGAAATACTGGTGGCATAGCTTCCAGCCTCACAGCAATATGCAAGCCACCACAGTATGAGAGGGACTTAGTGAGTTCATGTTAATGAAGGAGGAACAATTCAGAAAAGAAGAGTGAAAATGGCTGTATAACTTCAAGAATGTAATCAACATATTGTACATATAGGAACTTGAATTGGGGGGACTTCTGGCAAGATGTCATAATAGGCAGACAAGCTACACAGACCCTCTGCAACAAAGAAATAAGAAACCAATTGAAACAGACACACAAGATAATCCTGGAACCCTGAGCTTTGAACGGAAAGATACAGAAGTGGATTAAATACCAACTAGCAGGAAAACCTGGATGAAAACAGTGAATAAGGAGATTAACAGAGTGGCAGACTGGTGGCTGTTTTGATGGCAAGGCCAATTTGAATATCTACAAGCGTTTTTCTGATCTGGGCATGAACCTAAGAATCAGCTGTACTTGCTGAGGACTGCATTAACTACTGCTCTGGTGACTGATGACTAAAAAGGAAAACAGTGAAGGAGATAACAGAGCTGTTAACTGTCAGCTGTCCTGAAGACACAGCTGTTGTGAATATTCACGAATATTTGCATGCAGCATTCTGATCAGGAGAGCAACCTAAGAATAGGCTAAGCTTGCCAAGGACAGTATGGGCAGCAACCACACTGACGGCTGACAATTAGAAAGGTGTAATATTCTCCCTACTGCTCTTATACCCCACACCCTCTTGGTGAACGGAAGTGTGGCCACCTCCACTTCCACCCACCTTGTGCACTGGCAGGAATTCCATCCCCATTTGTGTACCCTGGCAAAGCCTGGGTATCCTGCCCTACCCACCCCCAGTTTTGTTTGTTTTTAATTTATTCTTTTATTCTTCCTCCTTCCATCTGTGTTTTTTTTTCTTTCCCCTCCTTGGATTTTTTTTTTTGGGGGGGGGGGAGGGTTCCTCTTCCCTTTTCCTGGTTCTCATCTTTTCTCTTTCTTTCTTTCTTTTCTTTCTTCCCATCAATTGTTTTCCTTTTCACAGTTTTCTCATTTTATCTTTACTATTGTTTTACTGGGTACTGAAACAAGGCGGGCTTGTGCTTACTCACTGATCTGCACTGAACACGTTCCCTTATTATCCTACCGAGAGGGACCAGGTCTTCGGGAGCAAGGTAAGCACGGGCGTAGCACAGAGTAGCAGGCCGGAAGAGCAGGAGGAAGGGGTGGAACCCAGGAAGCCAAAGAGAAGAGTGTTC
>NW_006921894.1:2197220-2199780 GCF_000298275.1 Orycteropus afer afer | reverse complement strand
TGTGGGGCTGGTGCGGGATCGGGCAGTGTTTCGTTCTGCTGTGCATGGGGTCGCTATGAGTCGGAAACGACTCGACGGCACTTAACAACAACAACATTGTTTTACTAGTGCTCTTTGCTCTCATTCCCGCCTCCCAATATATTGGGGTTTTTTTTGTTTGTTTGTTTGTTTTTTGTTTTGTTTTGTTTTTTCACTTTTGTCTCTCTTTTTAAAAAATAGGAGCTCTGGTAGTGTAGTGCCTAAGGCATTTGGCAGCTAACCAGAAGGCTGGTAGTTCAAACCCACCAGCCACTCCTTGGAAGGAAGCCTGGTCCATTTACTTCTGTAGTGATACCACCTCAGAAACACAAGGAGAGGTCTCTATGAGTTGGATCTGACTTGATGGTAAACATATTTTAAAATTTTTTCTTCTCATTTATTGCCTTTCTTCCCCCACCCTGTATGGGTTGCTATTATTATCATTTGGTGTTTTCTTGGTTTTTTGTCTAATTGAGTGGAAGACAGCAAACATTTCCACAGGACCCAACCTATACCTGCATTTCCTGCAGTCCTACCCACTGATTGAGGGCTACCATTTGCTTCTTCACCAACTGACCAATGATATACAGCAGCCAATATCACCCCCAGCTCACCCTCAACTGCACTTCATGAACAGCTGACAGAGATCTGTGCACACACTCTCATTATCTGTCACAACCACCAGGAGAGAGATGGTGAGAGCCTATGTGCTGCCAATTAGTGAATAGAAGAGCACAGTACCCTGCTCACACAGATATATCAAGACAAAATAAAAAAGAAAAAAAAATCACACCAACATAAAATTACCAATTAAATATAAATACAACAACATCACAATGTCTCAGAGACAACTGACAACTTCAGTCCATATAAAGAAGCAAAATAAAGTAGTACAAACAAGGAACAAAGGTATAGAAGCAGAAAACATCCCTAAGGAAGAAATAGCACTGGAACTCCCTGATAGAGAATTCAAAAGAATTATTTTAAGGTGCTTTCCACATATCGAGAGACAGAATTAAGGAAAACACTAACAAAATTCAGGAAAACACAGGAAAAAAATCTGGAACAATTTGGGAAAACATTACAAGAACAAACCAACAAAATAAACAAAAAGTTAGAAATAAGATTTTATAGGACTTCCAGTAAGATGGTGGAATAGGCAGACAATTCCCCAGACCCTCTCCAACTAAGAAAAGAGAAGCCAATTGACAGAGATACAGAAGATAATCCTGGAGCCATGAGCTATGAAAGGAAGGATACATAAATGGATTAGGCATGAACTAGTGGAAAAACCTGAATGAAAACAGTGAGTATGGAGATGGTCGGAGCAGTGAACTGTCTGCTATTGTGATGGGACCAACAGCTTGAATATTTCCAAGTGGTGTTGGGACCTGAGAATTGACCTAAAGATCAGCCCTGGTCACCAAGGGTGACAAGGATGACTGCACTGGTGGCCTATGACTAGGAAGGGAAACAGTAAGGAGGGAGACAATCTGAGCTGTGGACTTTCAGCTCTCTGGAGAGTGCAACCATTTTGATTGTTTACAAGCAGTGGCCATTTTGGATATTTAAAGTGACCAAGGGTGCAGCAATTTTGAATCTTTACAAATGGTGGCTACTTTTTATTTTAAACTGACAGTGTTCTTTTTAAAATTTCAGGGACCTAAGAATAGGCTGTGTTTGCCAAGGATGACAGGGACATATGGGAGGCTGAAAATGGGAAATGAGACAGGTGGTGAGTGTATAAGTGCTGCCAACTTGCAAATAGAGGAGCAAGTATCCTGCTTACATATGTAACTTACAAAGGAAAAAAAAATTGTGGCCAAGTCACTCCAACATACAATCACCAATTAAATAAACACAAAAATGTCACAATTCCTTGGAGACAACAGAGCATCACAGTCCACACAAATAAGCAAGATAAAGAAGGAGAAATAAGGAACCAGGATACAGACCCAAAACACATCCCTAAAGAAGACGCAGCATTGGAACTCCCTGATAAGGAATTCAAAAGAATTATATTTAGGTACCTTCAAGGAAGCAAGAAACAGATCAAGGAAAACACAGAGAAAACCCTACAACAATTTCAGAAGAAAATGACAAAACAAATGAAAAATTAGAAATGATACAAAATCTACAGAGAGAAAACCAGAAGATTAATACTAAATTTTCAGAAATAGATAACTATTTCTGAGTAGAAAGGAGTAGAATTGAATTAATGGAGGACAGAATTAGTGAGATTGAAGACAAATACCTCAGTATATCTTTGGAAAGCGATCAATCAGAAAAAAAGATTTTAAAAAATGAAGAAAGCCTAAGGTTTATGTAGATACCATCAAAAGGAATAACCTAGGTATAATCAGAATTCCAGAACAGGAAGAGACAAATTGTTAAAGATTTGTTGGAAGAAAATTTTCCTGGTATGATGAAAAATGAGAATATATGCATCCAAGAAGTCCAACAAACCCTAAACATGTCAGACCCCCAAAAGAAAATCACCAAGACATACCATCATCAAACTCATCAAAACCAAAGACAAAGA
>NW_006921894.1:2192397-2196995 GCF_000298275.1 Orycteropus afer afer | reverse complement strand
CAAATATGATGGTGAAATTAGGACAATTCCAGATAAGCAGAAATTAAGGGAATTTGTTAAAACCAGACCAACCTTACAAGAGATGCTAAAGGGAATCCTTTGGACAGAGAAGCAACAACAGCAAACAACAACTGACCATTAATACACATAATGACATAACCCAGAAACCAGCCTAGTTATGGAAGTATCCAAAGTAAATAAGCCTAAAGTAAATAAGCTCACAAGACTGTAAACAGGGAACCAGAGACATTAATTGACAAATGATGACAACTACAAACCAAAAACAGGGAAAACTTGTGTACTTACAGAACTTCTAGATGACAAGGATGTCAAGACAACTACAAGTTAGAATGGACTGTTCTAAACTTGGGAAGAAAACTATAAATCACAGGATAACCTCAAAGAAAAATGATAAACCTTCACATCAAAATAAAAAAAAGGACCACCACAAATACTTAGCAAATACTAAAACAATAGCAACAAAGGAAGTGATAACATGATTAATAAACAAAACGAGCTCAGCACAGATTATTATAGGGAACAAAGAAATCAACAGTACGGAAAAGCACATAACAAAATGACAGCAACAAATTCATGCTTGTCAATAATTACATATCTGGCAAGGGACTTATCTCTAAGATGTATAGAAAACTCCTTGCCTCAACACCAAAGAAATTAACAATCCAATTGAAAAATGAGCAGAAGACATGAACAGATACTTCACCAAGGAAGATATTCAGGTGGCCAGCAAACACATGAAGAGATGCTCATGATCATTGGCCATCAGAGAGATGCAAATTAAAACAACAACCATGTCACCCCAGCACTGATGGCAAGGTTCAACGGGACAGAAAATAACAAATGATGGTGGGGATGGGGAGAGATTGGGACTCTCATTCACTGCCAGTGGGAGCATGAAGTGAGTGATACAACCACTGTGGAAAGCAGTATGGTGATTCCTTAGAAAGCTGGAATTGGAGATACCATTTGACCCAGCAATACCATTACTAGGTACATATCCTAGAGAGGTGAGAGCCAGGATAGGAACAGATATATGTGGACCAATGTTCATTGCAGCACTATTTACAATAACAAAAAGATGGAAACAACCTATGTGCCCATAAACAGAAGAATGGATAACCAAACTATGGTACATACACACAATGGAATGCTATGCAGCACTAAAGAATAATGTAGAGTCTGAAAAACACTGCATAACATGGACAAACTTGGAGGACATTATGCTGAGTGAAATAAGTCAATCACAGAAGGACAAATATAGTATTAGTTCATTAGTGTAAAAAGTCAAGAAAAGGTGTATATATGGAAGGAAACTTTCTTTGTTGGTTGCCAGGAGTGGGAGGGGAGCAGAGGGAACACTGCAAAAACAAAACAAAACAAAATGCATTGACACATGTCACCTTAATCTTGTGTGTTTCGCTGCACATAAATTATATTTCAATAAAATACATTTAAAAAAATTTTAAGTTAGAAAAAATACAAAAACAACAAATAGAAATCCAGAAGATTAAAACTAAGACTTCAGAAATAGGTAACACATTAGATGGACAAAGGAGTAAAATCAATCAATAAAGGCAAAATTAATGAGATTGAAGACAAAAAACTCAGTACTACTTTGCTAAGGGAGCAATCAGAAAAAAAGAGCAACACAAAATGAAGAAAGCCTAAGATTTGTGTGTGATACCATCAAGAGGAATAACCAATGTGCAATCAGAATTTCAGAACAGGAACAGACAAATAAAATCACAGAGAAAATTGTCAAAGATTTTTGACAATTTTTGACAATAATATGGTGAAAGATGAGAAGATATCCATTCAAGGAGTTCAGTGAATCCCAAACAGGATAGACCCCAAAAGAAAATCACCAAGACATATCATCATCAAACTCCCTAAAACCAAAGATGAAGAAAGAATCCTGAAAGCAGCATGAGAAAAACAAAAGTTACTTACAAAGAGCAACCAATAAGACTAAACTCTGATTTCTTGGCAGAAATTGTGTAGGCAAGAAGGGAATAAGATAATATATATAAAACATTGAAAGAAAAAAATTTCCAACCAAAAATTAAATACTGTGGTGGTTATGTTTGTCTGTCAACATGGCTGGGCCTGGTTACTCAACCAGGTTGGGTAGCTGGATGTAGTTATTCCCCATAGTGAGATTAGTAATTAATTCCATGGTGGTATCTATTGGAGCAGCTGAGTTGCTGCTTTGGGTATATGGTCTGCTTCCCATATATCAGAAGCAGCTTTGGAGAAAAAGCGGGAAAATACTGTGTAGTTATAGAATTTTTAAATAGTGAGGAATTCAAGAGAGTTGCAAGATGAAATGGACTGTTCTAATCTCAGGAGAAAATTATAAATCACAGGGTAATCTCAAAGAAAAATGATAAACCTTCACATCACAACAACAACAAAAAAGGACACACACAAATACTCAGCAAATATTAAAACAAAAGTAACAAAGGAAATGATAACATGATTCATAAACATAAGGAGCTCAGCACAAAAAAAAAAAAAAAAATAATATGGAACAAAGAAACCAGGGAAACCATGACAAAACAAATAACAAAATGACAGCAACCAATTCATACTTGACAATAATTACACTAAATGTTAATGGATTAAATGCACCACTCAAGAGACCAATAATTCCAGATTGGATAAGAAAACAAAACCCATCAATATGCTGTCTACAAGAGACACACCTTAGAGACAAAGAAAGAAGTACACTAAAATTCAAAGGTTGGAAAGAGATAAATCAAGCAAATGGCAACCGTAAAAGAGCAGGAGTGGCCATATTAATTTCTGATCAAATTGACTATAAGACAAAAACCACCATATGAGACAAGGAAGGACATTATATAATGATTAAAGGATCAATTGACATGAAAATAAAACCATAATAAATATATATGGACCCAATGAAAGAGCCCCAAAACACACAAAACAGACTTTAAAAGAGTTGAAAAGTCAAATAGAGACTCCACAATAATAATAGGAGACTTCAATACCCCAGTTTCAATGAAAGATAGAAAAATCAGAAAGAAATTCAACAGATGCAGCAGAGATAAACAATATAATCCACCAACTTGACCTTATAGACATCTATAGAGCACTTTACCCAACAATAGCACAATATACATTCTTTTCCAGTGCACATGGAACATTTTCCATGATAGACCATATATTAGGTCATAAAGCAAGCCTTCATAAATTTAAAAACATTGAAAGAGTGCAAAGCATCTTCTCAGAGAATAATGCTGTCAAACTACAAATCAACAATAGGAAGATCAACAGAAAAAGAGTAAACACATGGAAACCGAACAACACTCTCCTTAAGAACAACTGGGTAAGAGAAGAAATCAATATTGAAATTCAAAAATTCCTTGAATCAAAAAAATGAAAACACAACATACCAAAATCTATGGGACACAGCAAAAGCAGTGATCAGAGGCCAATTTATAGCAATAAATACACACAACAAAAAAGAAGAAAGAGCCCAAATCAACACTTTAAATGAACATCTCCAACAATTAGAGAAAGAACAGCAAGAAAAGCCTACAGTTACCAGAAGAAAGGAAATAATAAAGATTCAAGCAGAAATCAATGAAACAAAATAGAAAGGCAATGGAAAAAATCAACAAGACCAGAAGTTGGTATTTTGAAAATATCAATAAAATTGACAAATCACTGGCAAATTTAACAAAGGAAAAGAGCAGAGAATACAAATAACACGAATAAGAAACAAAATGGATGACATCACAACAGAATAGAACAGGATACTGTAAAGAACTATACTCCAACAAATTTGAAAATCTGGAAGAAATGGACAGAAACACATCACTAACCTAAAATAAAACAGACTGATGTGGAAAAGTTGAACACATGAATAATAAAAGAAGAAATTGAACAGATCATCAAAAAATTACCAACAAAAATAAGTCCTGGCCCAGACGGTTTCACTAGAAATTCTACCAAACATTCAGAGAAGAACAGACACTATTCCTGCTCAAACTATTCCAAAACACAGAAAAGCATTGAATACTCCCTAACTCATTTTATGAAGCAAGCATAACCTTGATACCAAAACAAGGCAAAGATATCACTCAAAAGGAAAAATACAGACCAATATCCCTCAAGAGTATAGATGCAAAAAATCTTCCACAAAATCTTAGCCAATAATGGGTCTCTCCTCATCCAGAGCAAAGAGGAATGAAGAAAACCAAAATTCATGGAAACAATTAGTCCTAGCGACTGGTACATCATCCAATTTGCAGCCTATATGATTATGAGACCAGAAGAACTAGATGGTGCCCGGCTACCAATGTCAACCACTTGGAAAGGGATCTATCTAGGAGATCCTTGATAGAGAGGGAGAACAATGTGGAACAAAACTCAAAATCATTTGGAGGGGAAATAAAGGAGAGCAACCAGGTTTGCTGGTCTGATAGAGCCTGGTGGAACCACTGAGACTATGGCCCCTAACTGCCCTTCAGGTCTGGAATTGAACCCACACCTGTGGTTTCCAGCCAAACAAAAGACAGGCATATGAGTTGAACACTTACCTGAGATAGACA
>NW_006921894.1:2189355-2191277 GCF_000298275.1 Orycteropus afer afer | reverse complement strand
TACAGAAGTAGGATTGCCCAACCTTCCTTCCGAGGAGTGGCTGGTGGGTTTGAACCGCCAGCCTTCTGGTTAGCAGTCAAGTGCTTTAGCCACTGGTAGGACCTAAGAATTAAGCTAAAAATCATCCCTGCTAGACAGGGACTGCACAGAGGATGTGCTGGTGGCTGGCGAATAAAAGGGAAAGCAGTGAAGAGGAAGGAGGGCTGAGCTGTGGACTTGTCTGTCTGGAGGGCAGTGCCATTTTGAATGTTTACAAGCAGCTGGACCATTTTGGATATTCAAAGTGACAGTGTTCTCCCAGATTTCAGGGACTTAAGAACAGGCTCCACTTACTGGGAACACCAAGGACATTCCAGACCCAGATGACTGGAAAGGTGTGACATTCCCCTTGTAACTCTTATACCATACACCCTCTTCATGAATGGAGGTGCAGCCATTCCTCACTTGCACCCACTTTCTGGGCTGGCAGGCACCCCATCCCAATATGCGTGCTTGTATGGAGCCTGAGTGCCCTGCACCTCCGAGGCCCAGTATTTTCTGTTTTTAATTTTTTTTTTCTATTTTAAAACTATTATTATTATTATTACTTTTATCTTTATTATTATTATTCTTTATTCTTCCCCTCCCAGGTTCTAGTTTTAAGTTTTTTTTCTTTTTCCTGTTCCTGCTTGCAATTTTTATTTCTTTCTCATGGTTTACCCCATTGCTTCTTTTTCTTTTTGCATTTTTCCCACTTTTTTCTTCATTATTCTCTTTCTCTACCCTTTTTCTCTTATTGCCCTCTCCCCAGATATTGCAGGGTTTTTTGTTTGTTTGTTTGTTTTTTGCTTTCATCTTTTCTTCTTTTAGCTTTTTCTTTTTTTTAATTACTGTTCCTGTGTGATTACATGGTGTATTTTTCGTCCATTTGCTTTTACTTTTTTGATGGGTATTCAATTGTTATTTTTGTCTAACTGAGTGGAAGACAGCAACAGTCCCCATAAGACACAACTACACGCACACCTCCTGCAGCTTCATTTACTGAGTGAGAGCTGCCATTCCCTTTTCCACCAATGGACAAAGGATAAACAACCACCAAGAGAGCCTTTGGCTACTCTTCACAAACAGTTAAGAGAGGTCTAAATACAACAACACCAAAATGTCTCAGAGACAACAGATCATCACAGTCCACACAAAGAAACAAGACAAAGTGGTAGAAACAAGGGAGCAGGGTACAGACCCAGAACACATCCCTGAGGAAGAAGCAGCATTGGAACTCTCTGATAAGGAATTCAAAAGAATGATATTTAGGTATCTTCAAAAGACTCCGAGACAGACCAAGGAAAACAGACAAAACCCTAGAAGAATTTGGGAAGAACATACAAGAACAAAGTGACTAAATAAATGAAAAATTAGATATGATTCTAAATCTACAGATAGAAATCCAGAAGATTAATGTTAAATTGTCAGAAATAGATAACATATTGAAAGGGCAAAGAAGTAGAATTGATGCAGTGGAAGATAGAATTAATAAGATTGAAGACAAATACCTGAATACTTCTTTGGAAAGGGATCAGTCAGAAAAAAGATCAAAACAAAAGGAGAAAGACTAAGATTCATGTGGGATACCATCAAAAGGAATAACCTACATAAAATTGGAATTCCAGAAAAGGAAAAGAAAAATAAAACCAGTGAGAAAATAGAACAAGATTTGTTGGAGGAGAACTTCCCTGATATAATGAAAGATGAAAATATATCCACTCAGGAAATCCAACAAACTCCAAACAGGATAGACCCCAAAAGAAAATCACCAAGACACATCATCATCAAACTCATCAAAACCAAAGACAAAGACAGAATCCTAAAAGCAGCATGGGAAAAACAAAAAGTCACTAACAAGGTACAACCAGTAAGAATAACCTCTGATTTCTCAGCAGAAACCA
>NW_006921894.1:2187188-2188521 GCF_000298275.1 Orycteropus afer afer | reverse complement strand
ACTGAACAACACCCTCCTTGAGAAAGACTGGGTAAGAGAAGAAATCAAAATTGAAATTCAAAAATTCCTTGAATCAGAGATTCAAACTGGAGTCTCGCAAGTGAGCACAGCATTTTTTCCCTCTGGCATCTAAGAACTTTAAGAACTAGGTACAACAGTTTGAACTGAGATTTTTTGCACTCTGATCAGCTCACTGAACCAGATTGCACCAAACACAGAAGAGCAGAATTGGAGGAAAGGCACAGGGAGATTTTTTAGGAAAGAGCTACTGCCAGAAGACAAATGGGCACCTGAGAGAGACCATTGGAAACCTTTCTGGGGCAGTCACTATCTGCCTGGTGGAGACAGCAGCCTGAGATCCCCAAGCCAAGAACGAGATCACTTATAGCAGCTTACCAGCAACCAATACAAAATTCCAGTGGGTAACGGCAAAGATCTGTCTCCAGTGGCTGATTTTGTTGGTAATTTGGGTGGTGAGGGTGCAGCGGGACACAGACACCATTGCTGAGACTCAGGTGGCAATCTCACTGGTGCACCAGAGAGGCTAACTCCCTCCCCTCACAGCAGATTACAGAGTGGATTTGGGTCACACTGGGAGACACCGTGCTTTTCTTTGCCATGGTTATTGGGACTGCAGGTCACTGGCAGGTACTTCCCCGAATCCACCACAGCTAAAATTGCGCACATCTTTGGTGCTGCAGGTGGGCGGTTTCGCAGACAAACTCCAGAGCCAACCATTGCTGGTCGGGCGGGATTGCATTACCACCATGGGCAGACGGAGCAAGCAGAAAAACCACAGCTGAGCGTGCTCACTCGAATTTTGTGCTGGAGCCATGCCTTGGTGCTGTGGGGTCATGGAGGCGGGGGCTTTGAGTGTGAATGAAATTGACAGAAATTTGTGACACTCTAATAATATGAATCTTTCCTGAGATTGAGCCGTGGTCTTGCAAATAAATACATCATGAGTAAAAGCCTGCTCAGGTACTCCCCTGAGTCCAACACACCTGAAATTATGTGCATCTTTGGTGCTGCAGGTGGCGGTATCACAGACAAACTCCAGAGCTGACCATTGGCAGTCAGGCTGGATTGAGTCAGCACCACAGGTAGAAGGGGCACAGAGAACAAAGAAACTGCAGCTGACTCTGGTCCCCAAATTTTGCCTTGGAGCCATGTTTTGGCGCTGTGGGGCTGTGGAGTCAGGGTCTTTTTTTTTTTATTTGGGTGAAGATTTACAGAGTAAATTCACTTTTCATACAGCAGTTCACATATACTTTGTCTCATGTCATTGACCAAAATTTACCACAATGCAACAGCTCCCCTCCCACTTCCTCCC
>NW_006921894.1:2184689-2186353 GCF_000298275.1 Orycteropus afer afer | reverse complement strand
ACCTGGGAATTCTGATCATTCACATAAACTTATAGGACCATTGTCTGCCAACCCTATATATGATCTTGGATACACTCCCAATTTAGACATACCTAATTGTGTAGCCTGTCCACCTATCTATCTGTCCATATACCCATGTTTGCCTTCACTGACAACTCAGTACTGTAAGAGTCAGGGTCTTTGAGTGTGCCTGAAATTAGCAGAAATTTGTGACCCTATAACAAGAGGAATTTTTTCCTGAGGTTGAGCCGTGGTCTTGCAAATAAATACGTCATCAATAATACCCAGCTCAAGGCCCTAGAAACTGATCCTAGCAACACTAAGCTTTCCTTCTTCTGCTCCCACTTTCTCCGCCAATAACTTCACTCATTCAATAGAAGAAACCATATTCACCCAATTACCATAAAACCTCATGCTTCAAACTCTAAACCTTCTGTACGAAAAACAGAAACACATATCCACACTACACACAGTGATTCCACCATCGCAAAGAAAACAGCAGAGCGACCCAACACACCTGAATCAATATTAAGATAAAACACACCAGCTTCAGCTTCTCAAAATATTAAATGGTAAAACCAAGACAAAACAAATTAACACATAACCAGCACCTAGAGACAACCTAAAGAGACAACACTCTACCACATTCCAAGGGCTTAAGAAGAGGTTCTGCTTTCCAGTAACCCCAAGAACTCTCTGAACCGGCACTACATGACTGAAAAGGTCTTAGTTTACACCTTTTTTTTTTTTTTCTCTAGTGATTGACACCATTACTTGTTGGGTTTTTTGGTTTTATTTTGTTTTTGCTTTTTTCTCTTTCTCTCTCTTCTGTTTGCTAGTTTGTTTTCTTTCTTCCTTATTCTCTTGCTCTACCTTTTTTCTTTTAGTGACCTATCCCCAGAGTTTACATATTTACCTGTTTTCTTTTTCTTTTCTCCACTTTTCTTTTTCTGGGGTTACTGTTCCTGTGTGATTCCAGGGTGTATTTTTTTCCATGTGTTTTTAGTTTTTTCTATGGTTATTCAAATGTAATTTTTGCCTAACTGAGTGAGAGACAACAACAGTCCCCATAAGATACAAGTAACCCACACCTCCTGCAACTTCACTTACTGAACAGCAGGTGAAGATAAAAAAACACCAAGAAGAGCCTGAATCACCTTTGGCTGCTCTTCACAAACAATTAACAGAGATTTTAATACAATACCACGATGCCTCAGAGACAAAAGACCATCACAGTCTACACAATGAAGCAAGATAAAGGGGTAGAAATAAGGGAACAGGTTAAAGACCCAGAACATATCCCTGAGGAGGAAGCAGCATTGGAGTTCTCTGACAAGGAATTCAAAAGAATGATATTTAGGTATCTTCAAAGGATAGAGAGACAGACCAAAGAAAGCACAGGAAAAACCTTAGAAGAATTTTGGAAGAGAATACAAGAACAAAATAACAAAATAAATGAAAAATTAGAAATGATTCTAAATCTGCAGATAGAAATCCAGAAGATTAATACTAAATTGTTAGAAATAGATAACACATTGGAAGGGCAACAGGGTAGAACTGATGCAGTGGAAGACAGAATTAATGAGATTGTAGACAAATACCTGAATAGTTCTTTGGAAAGGGATCAGTCAGAAAAAAAATCAAAACAAAATGAAGAAAGCCTA
>NW_006921894.1:2176908-2177694 GCF_000298275.1 Orycteropus afer afer | reverse complement strand
TCTCATACACTGCTGGTGGGACTGTAAAATGGTACAACCATTGTGGAAAGCAGTATGGCGATTCCTTCAAAAGTTGGAATTAGAAATACCACTTGATCCAGCCATTGCATTACCAGGTACATACCCTAAAGAAGTGAGAGCCATGACAAGAACAGATATATGCACAAGCACATTCATCGCAGCACTGTTTACAATAACCAAAAGATGGAAACATCCTAGGTGTCCATCAACTGAGGAATGGATAACCAAACTATGGTACATACACACAATGGAATATTATGCAACTCTAAAAAATAATATAGAATCTGCAAAACACAGCATAACATGGATGAACTTTGAAGACATTAAGCTGAGTGAAATAAGTCAATCACAAAAAGACAAATATTGTATTAGTCCATTGTTATAAATGTTAAGGAAAGGTTTATCTATAGAAGGAAATTTTCTTTGTTGGTTACCAGGTGTGGGAGAGGAGGGGAGGGAAGGCTATTAGATAGATAGAGATAGGTATTGATTTGGGTGAAGAGAATGGCAATATACGAAATGTGAGTGACCAACATGGCAGCACTGAGGATGAGAAAGACATACAGAGGTACATGGGAAGTACAGACAACAAATACGAACCCTTTTGCACATATAGTACTGCATTGTCAGTGAAGGGAAACATGGGTATATGGGTGGATTAATGGGTGGACAGGCTGAACGATTAGGTATCTTTATGAAACGGGGAGTATATCCAAGAACATGCCTAGGGTTGGCAGACAATGGTCTTATAAGTTTATGTGAATG
>NW_006921894.1:2173527-2175753 GCF_000298275.1 Orycteropus afer afer | reverse complement strand
AATCCAGATCCCATCAACACTCTTTAGGGATATGGAAAAACCAATCACTAACTTTATACGGAAAGGAAACAGACCTCAGATAAGCAAAGCACTATTGAAGAAGAACAAATTAGGAGGTCTCACACTGCTGGATCTCAAAACCTCCTATACAGCCACAGTAGTCAAAACTGCCTGGTATTGGTACAATCACAGACACATAGACCAATGGAATAGAATTGAAAACCCAGAAATAGATCCATCGACCTATGGTCAGCTGGTATTTGAAAAAGTGCTGAAATCCATTAAATGGGGAAGAGAATGTTTGTTTAATAAATGGTGCTGGTAAAACTAGATATCCACTTGCAGAGAAATGAAACAAGATCTGTACCTCACACCATACACAAAAACTAACTCTAGATGGATCAAATAATTAAATGTGGAACCTAAAATTATAGAGTTCCTCAAGGAAAACCTAGGGGCAGATCTAGGGGCCTTAATATATGACATAAATAAACTATCAAGCGTAACCCAAAATATACAAATAACAGAAGAGAAACTAGATGAATGGGACCTTCTAAAAATTAAATTCTTAAGTGCTTCCAAAAACTTCTCCAAGAGTCGAAAGAGAACCTACAGATTGGGAAAATATATTTGACAATGACATATCTGACAAGGGACTTATCTCTAGAATTTATAGAAAAATCCAACATCTCAATAACAAAAAGGCAAATAATCCACTTAAAAAATGGGTAGAAGACACGAATAGACACTTCACCAAGGAGAATATTCAGGCAGCCAACAAACATATGAAGAAATGCTCATGATCATTAGCTATGAGAGAGACGCAAATCAAAAGAACAATGAGATACCGTCTTTCTCCAGCACTAGTAGCAAAGTTCAACAAGACATAAAATAACAAATGCAGACAAGGATGTGGAGAGATTGGCACTCATACACTGCTGCTGGGACTGTAAAATGGTACAACCACTGTGGAAAGCAGTATGGTGAGTCCTTCAAAATTTGAAATAGAAATATCATTTGACCCAGCCATTCCATTACTAGGTATATATATCCTAAAGAAGTGAGTCATGACGAGAACAGACATATGCACACCCACGTTCATCACAGCACTATTTACAATAGCCAAAAGATGGAAACAACCTAGGTATCCATCATCTGAGGAATGGATCACCAAACTATGGCACATACACACAGTGGTATACTACGCAACCCTAAAGAATAACCTGGAATCTGCAAAACACCACATAATGTGGAGGAACTTGGAGGACATTATGTTGAGTGAAATAAGTCAGTCACAGAAGGACAAATATTGTATTAATCTGTTATTGTAAATGTCAAGGTAAGGTTTATCTATGGAAGGAAATTTTCTTTGTTTGTTACCAGGGATGGGAGGAGAGGGGAGGAAACACTCTTAGATAGGTAGAGATAAGTATTGATTTGGTTGAAGAGAAGGACAATGTACCAAATGTTAGTGATTAATATGGTGTCATTGAGGTGGAGGAAGATATAGAGAGGTACATGGGAGGCACAGACAACAAAGATGATCCCTTTTACACATACAGTACTGTGTTGTCAGTGAAGGCAAACATGGGTATATGGGTGGATAGATGGGTGGACAGGCTGAACATTAGGTATGTCTATGAAGCAGGGAGTGTACCCAAGACCATGCACAGGGTTGGCAGACAATGGTCCTATAAGTGTATTTGTATGATCTGAATTCCCAGGTATATAGTAGAGCTGACAAGGGACAAATTTGCAGTCACTTCTTGGTCATAGCTAGCTACCCAGAGGGAGTGAGCAGTTGAACCTGTGGGCTTGGGACCATTGTCACAGGGCCATCAGGCTCAATTGGTATAACATGCTACACAAAACATTGTTCCACTTCTTACTTTGACAAGTAGTGACTGGAATCTTAAAAGGTTGAAAACAGCCATCTAGATTCAACAATGGGTCTCTCCTTGTCCAGAGCAAAGAAGAATGAAGAAAACCAAAATTCATGGATAGAATTCATCTTAGCAACTGGTACATCATGTGATCCTCAGACTATATGACTATAAGACCAGAAGAACTAGATGGTTCCCGGCTACCACCCTCAACTGCTCGGAAGGGGATCTATGTAGAAGATTCTGGATAGAGAAGGAGAACAATGTGGAACAAAACTCAAAATCATTTGGAAAAAAAAAGGTAGGGAGGACCAGGTTTGCTGGTCTGATAGAGCCTGGTGGA
>NW_006921894.1:2167545-2172786 GCF_000298275.1 Orycteropus afer afer | reverse complement strand
TTGTCCTTCTGTGATTGACTTATTTCACTCAGCATAATGTCCTCCAAGTTCATCCATATTATGGTGTTTTGCAGTCTCTACATTTCTACTTCCGTAGCGATACTGCCTCAGAAACCCAAGGTGGGGTCACTATGGGTCGGGTCCAACTCAACTGCACATAACAACAACAACAACAACAACACATTATTCTTTAGTACTGCATAGCATTCCATTATGTGCATGTACCATTGTTTGGTCATCTACTCTTCCACTATAAATCTTAGAGATAAATCCCTTGCCATATATGTAATTATCAGCAAATATGAATTTTTTGCTGTCATTTTTGTTATGTGCTTTGTTGTGGTGTCAATTTCTTTGTTCCATATAATTTTCTATGCTGAGCTCATTTTTTTATGAATTGTATTATCACTTCCTTCATTGCTATTGTTTTAGTATTTGCTGAATATTTATGCTGGTCCTCTTTTTTGATGTGAAGATTTATTCTTTTTCTTTGAGGTTACCCTGTGATTTATAGTTTTCTTCCCAAGTTTAGAACAGCCTGTTCTATCTTGTAGTTATCTTGACTTTCCTACCATCTAGAAGTTCTGTAACAATATAGTTTTTTCCCTCTTTTTGGTTGCAGTTGTTCTCATTTGTCAATTGATGTCTCTGGTTCCCTGTTTACAATCTTGTAGGCTTATTTGCTTTGGATACTTCCTAGCTGGTTTGGTTTCTGGGTTATATCATGATGTGTGTTAATGGTCAGTTGTTGTTGCTTCTCTGTTCAAAGGACTCCTTTTAGCATCTCTCATAAGGTTAGTCTTGTTTTAACAAATTCCAACCTTGGTTCTTTCAATGGACTTGAATGAATGGCCTGCCGTGTACCTTGGTAACGTCGGGACTGTGCCATTTTATTTGTCTATGTTGGGCTTGTTAGCCTTAGCAGCCAAAGGCTGCCTGAGTGAAGAGATGTCTCTAGCTTCACTGGGCCAGGAGCAAGAGGCAAAGCTAAAGCCCAAGGTCGAAGGGCTTTCCCATAGCCCCTAGAGCCTGGCACTTTGAACTCAGACTGAAAGCCTCCAGACCTGTAAGAGAATAAACTCCTGTTTGTTAAGTCCATCCCATTTGTGGTATAGTCTTGTCAGAGCAACACTAGGTAACCAGAACATATACCCAGCAAAATTGTCCCTCAAATATGATGGTGAAATTAGGACATTTCCAATAAATGGAAACTAGGGGAATTTGTTAAAACCAGACTAAACTTACAAGGATGCAAAAGAGAATCCTTCACACAGAGAACCAACAAAACCAGACAACAACCAATGATTAACACATATGACAACATAACCCAGAAATCAACTCAGTTATACAAGTATCCAAGTAAATAAACTTACAAGACAGTAAACAGGGAACTGAACATGTTAATTTGTAAATGAGGACAACTACAAACCAAAAAGAGGGAATGAATAGTGTAGGTACAGAGTTTCCAAATGGTGAGGAAATCAAGACAATAGCAAAATAGAACAGACTGTTTTAAACTTGGGAAGAAAATGATAAATCACAGGGTAACCTCAAAGAAAAATAATAAACCTCCATGTCAAAGTAAAAAAAGAGGAAAGCCACAAATACTAAGCAAATACTAAAACAATAGAAACAAAGCAAATGATAACAAAATTATGAACAAATGGGCTTAGTACAGAAGATGATATGGAACAAAATAAATCAGCAATACCATGAAAAAACACATAGCAAAATGATGGCAGCAAATGCACACTTGACAATAATTACACTGAATGTGAATGGATTAAATGCACCACTCAAGAGACAGAGAGTCACAGACTGGAGAAGAAAACTTGATCCATCAATATGCTGTCTGCAAGAGACATACTTTAGACACAAAGACAAAAATAGCCTAAAGATTAAAGATTGGAAAAAGATATATCAAGCAAATGGCAATCACAAAAGAGTAGATGTGGCAATATTAATTTCTGATAAAGTAGACTTTAAGACAAAAACCACCATAAGAGACAAAAAAGGACATTATATAATGATTAAATGATCAATCTAACAAAAGGACATGACCATAATGAATATTTATGCACCCAATGAAAGAGCCCCAAAATACATATAGCAGATTTTTACAGAATTGAAAAAACAGATAGATGACTCCAGAGTAATAGTGGAAGACTTTAATTACACCACTTTCAATGAAAGATAAAACAACTGGAAAGAAACACAACAAAGATGCAGAAGAACTAAATAATACAATCTGCCAACTTGACCTTACAGGCGTCTACAGAACATTTCACCCCAAAACAGCAGAGTATACTTTCTTTTCAAGTGCACATGGAACATTCTCCAGGGTAGATCATATGTTAGGCCACAAAGTAAGCATCAATAATTAAAAACACTGAAACACTGCAAAACATCTTCTCAGATCATAATGCTGTAAAATTAGACATCAACAATAGAACGATCAATGGGAAAAGAGCAAATGCATGGAAACTGAATAAAACCCTTCTTAAAAATGACGGGATAATAGAGGAAATAAAAAGTGAAATTAAAAACAAAATCCCTTGAATCAAATGAAAATGAAAACACAACACACTAAAATCTTTGGGACAGAGCAAAAGCACTAATCAGAGAGTAATTTGTAGCAGTAAATGCACATACCACAAAAGAAGAAAGACTCAAAATCAACACCTTAACTCAACATCTCCAACAATTAGAAACAGAGCAGTAAAAAAAAAAAGCCTACTGTCACCAGAAGAAACAAAATAATAAAGATTCAAGCAGAAATAAATGAAACAGAAAATAGAAAAACAATAGAAAAAGTCAAGAAGAGTAGAAGTTGATTCTGTGAAAAGATTAATAAAATTGACAAACCACTGGCAAACTTAACAAAGGAAAAGAGGGAGAAGATGTAAATAACATGAATAAGAAATAAAATGGACAATGGCACAACAGAACCAACTGAAATAAAAAGGATAATAACAAGATATTATGAAAGATTGTACTCCAATAAATTTGAAAACCTAGAAGAAATAGACAGATTTCTAGAAACACACTACTTACCTAAGCAAACACAGACTGAGGTAGAAAATTTGAACAGACCCATAACAAAAGAATAAATTGAATATGTCATAAAAAATTACCAACAGAAAAACCTGGCCCAGATGGTTTCACTGGAGAATTCTACCAATCATTCAGAAAAGGGCTGACACCAATTGTACTCAAACTATTCCAGACCACAAAAAAGATAGAATCCTCCCAAATTCATTTTATGAAACAATCATAACCCTGATACCAAAACCAGGCAAAGGGACCACTAAAAAGGAAAACTATGGCACAATATCCCTAATTAATAAAAACACAAAAATCTTCAACAAAATTCTAGCCAATAGACTCCAACAACATATTTAAAAAATAATATATTATGACCAAGTGGGAATCAAACCAGGTATGCAAGTATGGTTCAACATCAGAAAAACAATCAATGTAATCTATAACATAAGGAAAATAATCACATCATCATATCAATAGATCCAGAAAAAGAATTTAATAAAATCCAACACCCATTCCTGATTTAAAAAAAAAAAAAAAAAAACTCTCAGAAAAGTAGGGAAATTCATTAACATTATAAAGGACATATATGAAAAACCAACAGCCAACTATATTCTCAATGGAGAGAGATTGAAACCATTCCCTTTGCAAACAGGAACCAGATAAAGATGCCCTCTAACACCACTTCTATTCAACATTGTATTGGAAGTCCTAGCCAAGGCAATAAGGCAAGAAAGGGAAATAAAAGGCATCCAAAGGAAGAGGTAAAATTGTCCCTATTTGCAGATGATATGATCCCATACATAGAAAACCCAAGAGACTAGGAAAGAAAAGTACTGGAACTAATTAAAAGATTTAGCGCAGTGGCAGTGATCTTGTATCAATCAACATACAAAACTCTGTTGGATTCCTCTACACTAGCAAAGAGGTCTCTGAAAAGGAAATAAGGAAATCAGTACCATTTACAATAGCTACCAAAATGGTAAAATACTTGGGAATAAATCTTAACAGAAACATAAAAGACCTATACAAAGAAAACTATAAAACACTACCTCAGAAAACTATAAGAGATCTACATAAATGGAAGAGCATACCATGCTTTTGGATAGGAAGACTGAACATTGTGAAAATGTCAATATTACTCAAAACAATCTACACATTCAGTTCAATGACATTGCAGATTCCATCAGCATTTTTT
Source organism: Orycteropus afer afer (assembly GCF_000298275.1). Lineage (NCBI taxonomy): Eukaryota > Metazoa > Chordata > Mammalia > Tubulidentata > Orycteropodidae > Orycteropus > Orycteropus afer. Next base: position 2,168,546 of record NW_006921894.1, on the reverse strand, counting down.
GAGGACATGGAAAAACCAACCACTCTTTCCCATAAGGAAAGCACTAATGAGGAAGAAGAACAAAGTAGGAAGTCTCATGCTTCCAGATCTCAATGTCTGTATAATGACAGACATATTGACCAGTGGAACAGAATTGAGAACCTAGAAATATATGCATCCACCTGTGGTCAGCTGATCTTTGACAAAGGGCTGAAAATGCATTAAATGGGGGAGTGGGGAGAAATAGTCTCTTTAACAAATGGTGCTGGCAAAACTGGCTATCTATTTGCAGAAAAATGAAACAAGATCCATACCTCACACCATACACAAAAACTAACTCCAGATGGATCAAACACAAAAGTGAAACTTGAAACTATAAAGTTCATGAAAGAATAAATAGGGGCAAACATAGGAGATCTAGTTTATGGCATAAATAGACTGCCAAGCATAACCCAAAAGGCACAAACAGTAGAACATAAACTAGATGATTGGGACTTTCTAAAAATTAAATTTTTATGTGCATCAAAAGACTTCTCCAAAAGAGTTAAAAAGAGAACCTAACTGATAAAGGACTTATCTATAAAATTTATAGAAAACTCCAACACGTCAACATCAAAAGACCAAAAAATCCAATTAAAAAATAGGCAGAATACATGAACAGGTGCTTTACCAAAGAAGATATATAAGCAGCCTACAAGCACATGAAGAAACTTTCATAATCGTTTGCCATTAAACCAAACCAAACTCACTGCCATTGAGTTGATTCCAACTCACACCGAACCCCTTTGGGTTTCCAAGGAGGTAAATTCTTACAAAAGTAGATTGCTCAGTCTTCCTTCTGCAGAGTAGCTGGTGGGTTTGAACTGCCAACCTTCTGGTTAGTAGTCAAATGCCTTAGAGCCAAACCAAACTCACTGCCATTGAGTTGATTCCAACTCACACCGAACCCCTTTGGGTTTCCAAGGCCGTAAATTCTTACAAAAGTAGATTGTCCCATCTTCCTTCTGCAGAGCAGTTGGTGG
>NW_006921894.1:2164818-2167445 GCF_000298275.1 Orycteropus afer afer | reverse complement strand
TATATATATATACATGAAAGATTATTAGTGGTTACCACAGGTAGGAGGGAGGGAAGAAAAGTGAAGCTTTTGTTTGTGGGTCATTGAGTTTATGCTAATGGTTGTGGAATGTTTTGGAAAAGGATACCAATAACGGTGGCACAACATGAAAAATGTCATCAATGTCCCTGAGTTGTAAAGGTGGAAGTTATTATGTTGGTGAATGTTTTGGTGTGTTATGTTTTCACCACAATAAAATTTAAAAGAGAGAAAGAGAGGGAGAAAGAAATGAATTGGTATAGGTTTTGCTATGTATATTCTAAACACAAAATAAATAAAATTTAGGGGGAAAAATACATTAAAAAATATTTTAAACCTTTCAATAAAATTTCTGGCCCATAAGTGAAAAAAAAAAATACTGAATGGAAATAAAATTTTCAAGGACGTTCTTCTACACCCAAAGCATTATAACTATGCCCTCTCCTCCCAACAATATTTTTATCCTAGCAAATACTGTTATGGTTAGGCAATGTGGAGTTGATTCTGATTGATAGCTACCCTATGTACAATAGAATGAAATACTGCCCAGTGTAGTGCCATCCTCACAATCAGTGCTATGCTTGAGCCCCGCAATTCACTATGTCAATCCATCTTGTTGGTGACCTGAAAAATTTGCTTAAAATAGAAGCTTTCTAAGTGTAAGAGATTTTAGACTAAAAATCTAAGGACTGTCCTGAAATATCATAATCCATGCATGCAAATCTCTGATGGTGTAGTGCCTAAGGCATCTGACTGCTAAACAGAAGGTTGGTGGTTCAAACCCATCAGCCACTCTGCAGAAGGAAGACTGGGAAATCTACTTCCATAAAGATTTACCACCTCAGAAACCCAAAGTGGGTCACTATGAGTGGGAATTGACTCAATGGTAGTGATTTTGTTTGTCTGTTTGTTTGCATGTAATGCAATTTACAATGATATCTCCTTCATTGTTATAACACCTTTTAAAGAGAAGGAAATTTAGGTACAGAGCTGTTAAGTAACTTGCCTAAGGTCACACAATCAATAAGTGTTGAAACCAAAATCCAAGTCAGACAATCTGAATCCAAATTCTGCACAAGAAACCCCACTGTGTCCTTCCAAGAGAAGGAAGTAAGTACCAGTTTTGTGATCTCACCATTGGAAATACCTGGGGAGCTTTTAAAAATAGTAATTCCCCAAGTTAGGATAACTTCTTAGCCATAGCTGAACACCTTGAGAGAGTGAGTCACTAGGCCTGCAGGCTTAGAACCATGGTCACAGGGGACTTCAAGCCAGTTGGCATATCCTACTACAGTAAGTAGTGAGTAGGGTCTTAAAAGCTTGCATGTCTAAGGTGCAACAATTGGTCTCTCTTTGTCCAGAGTGAAGAAGAATGAAGAAAACCAAAGATGCATGTAAACAATTATTTCAAGGGACTAGTGGACCATGCAAGCCTCAGCCTACATGACCCTCAGACCAGAAGAACTAGATGGTACCCAGCTACCATTGTCAACCATTCTGAAAGGGATCAGCATAGGAGATCCTGGGTAGAGGGGATAAAAATTTGGAACAAAACTCGAAATCATTAATGGAAACGGTGCAGGAGATCCTGGAATAGAGTGGGAGAACAATGTGGAACAAAACTCAACATCAAAAAAAAAAAAAAGAAAAGATCAGGCTTACTGGCCTGATAGACTGGCAAAACCTCTCAAGACTATGGCCCCTAGTCACCCTTCAAGCCTAGAATTGAAATTACTCCTGTGGCTTCCAACCAAATAATAGATACATCTACAAGGTGAACATTTATATGAGGTAGGTACACTCCTTAGAAAAATCAACCAGGGGAGATCAGAGGGGCAGTATTTGCAGAGGGAGAGAGCTCAGAGAGCAGGGATACACAGCAAAGAAGGACAGAGGGAAAAAGTAACCACAGGAAGGAAGGGGGATGACAGCTGTTATAATATGAGGATTACAATCAATGTCATGAAACAAAATGTGCACGAACTGTTGAATAGAAAACGAATTTGCTTGTAAACTTTCACCAAAATCACAAGAAATAATGAAAAAAAAAATACTAATATCCCATAGACTGGAAACAAATATTCACATTTCATGTTGTTGTTGTTGTTAGGTGCCGTCAAGTTGTTTCCAACTCATAGCGACCCCATGCACAGCAGAACGAAATACCCCTGATCCAGTGCCAGCTCCATGATCCTTGCTATACTTGAGCCCATTGTCACAGCCACCGTGCCAATCCATCTCATTGAAGGCCTTCCCCTCTTTCATCAACCCTCCACCTTGCCAAGTATGACATTCTTCTCCAGGGAATGGTCCCTTCTGACAACATGACCAGAGTAGGTGAGACGAAGTCTGGACATTCTCACTTCCAAGGAGCATTTCGGGTGCACTTCCTCCAGGACAGATCTGTTAGTTCTTTTAGCAGTCCATGGTAATTTTCAGCATTCTTTGTCAGCACCACAACTCAAAAGCATCAACTCTTCTTTGGTCTTCCTTATTCATTGTCCAGCTCTCACATGCATATGAGGTGATTGGAAATATCATGGCTTGTGTCAGGCACACCTTAGTCCTCAAGGAGACATCCTTGCTTCTCAGCACTTGAAAGAGTTCCT
>NW_006921894.1:2160975-2161437 GCF_000298275.1 Orycteropus afer afer | reverse complement strand
ATTGTGACACCATTGTATTTAGACCTCTGTTAATTGTTTGTGAAGAGCAGCCAAGGGTGGTTCAGGCTCTTCTTGGTGGTTTTTTATCATTGGCCCATTGGTGGAGAAGAAGGAAGTGGCTCTTGCTCAGTAAGTGAAGTCGCAGGAGTTGTGGGTGTAGTTGTGTCTTATGAGAACTGTTTGACTCCCACTCAGTTAGACACAAATTACAATTGAATAACCATCAAAAAACTAAAAGCCCATGGACGAAATACACACCATGTAATCACACAAGAACAGTAACCAAAAGAAGAAAAAAAGGGAAAAAAAGAAGAAAAACAAGCAAACCTGCAATATCTGGGGATAGGGCACTAAGAAAAAAAAAAGTAGGGAAGGAGAATAATAAATGAATTTTAAAAATAGGAAAAAATGCAAAAAGCAAAACAAGGAATGGGGTTAATCATGGGAGAAAAAGGGGGAAAA
>NW_006921894.1:2146810-2158765 GCF_000298275.1 Orycteropus afer afer | reverse complement strand
TCTCTAAATTCAGGAGGGATATATTCAAGATCATATTTTGGCTCTTGTGGACTTGTTTTAATTGTCTTCAACTTCAAGTTGAACTTGCATGTGAGTAATTGATGGTCTGTTTCACATAAGCTCCTGGCCTGGTTTTGGCTGAAGATATTGAACTGTTCCATTGCCTCTTGCCACAGATGTAGTCAATCTGATTCCTGTGTGTTCCATCTAGTGAAGTCCACGTGTACAGCCACTGTTTGTGTTGTTGAAAAAAGGCATTTGCAATGAATAAGTCGTTGGTCTTGCAAAATTCTACCATGCAATTTCCAGCATTATTTCTGTCACTATGGCCAAATTTTTCCTACCAGTGATTCTTCTTTCTTTCCACCTTTTGCATTCCAGTCACCAGTGGTAATTAACACATTCTGATTGCATGTTCGGTCAATTTCAGACTGTAGAAGTTGATAAAAATCTTCAATTTCCTCATCTTTTGCTTTGGTAGTTGAACTGGAATAATAGTCATATTAACAAGTCTTCCTTGTAGGCGTATGTATATTATCCTATCACTGACGGCATTGTACTTCAGCACAGATCTTGAAACATCATTTGTGATGATGAGTGCCACGCCATTCCTCTTCAAACTGCCATTCCTGGCATAGTAGATCATATAGTTTTCTGATTCAAAATGGCCAAAACCAGTCCATTTCAGCTCACTAATGCCTAGCATATCAATCTTTGTGCATTCCATTTCATTTTTGACAACTTCCAATTTTCTTAGATTCCTACTTTGTACATTCCATGTTTCAATTATTAATGGAAGTTTGCAGCTGTTTCTCCTCAATTTGAGTGGTGCCACATCAGCAAACAGAGGTCTCAAAAGCTTTAACTTATCCATATGAGTAAGGCTGGTTTTGCTCTGGTGATGCAGCTCTTTCCCAGTCCTATTTTGAGAGGCTTCTAACCTAAGTGACACATCCTCCTCCTCCTCTGTATTAGACAATGTTTCCAGACTATTCATAAAGTTGCACAGTAATGTATCAGACAGTGTTTCTCTGCTATTCATAAGGTTTTCCCTGGCCAATTCTTTGAGAAGTGGATGGCCTCTTCCTTCTTCCTAGTCTGTCTCAGTCTGCAAGCTGGGCTGATACCAGTGTACCATGCACTCCCCACTGGGTTTCAAACACCAGTGGCACAGCCTCAAGACTCACAGCAACATGTCGCCACAGTAGAACAAAGTAACAGACAAGTTTTTCTCCCTTAGCTATTGGAAACCTCTCCAACCTCTCCTTACCTGGATCCTGCAGCTGCCTCCTTGCTCTGTCCCAGTCTCCCTAGCTTTTATAGTCTCTTTTCTCCCACTTTCCCATCTTGCTGCTTATGGGGAATGGTCTGGGTTTGCTCTCATCACCTGGATCCCTGCGGCTGACTCCTCACGTTTCATATATCTGGAAAAAGTCTTGTATTCAAAATGTATGAAGAATTCCATAAATAAACAATATAGTTTTTAAAAATGGACAAAAGACTTGAACAGATTCTTCACTAAAGAAGATATATAAACGTCCTTATAATAAGCATGAAAATGTGATCAACATCATTAGTAATCAAAGAACTGAAAATACAAAATGACAATGAGAAATCATTGTACACCACTAGAATAGTTATAATAATAATAATTTAAAAAAACAGTAATGTTAAATGTTGACAGAGCAAGTGAAACTCTTACACATAGATTTTGGTAATGTGAAATAGTATAATCACATTGTGGCTATTTCTTATAAAATTGAATATACAATTCTAATCTTCAATCTACCAATTTCACTCCAACACAATCAAGAGAAAGAAATGCATCCAAACTAAACCCATTGCCATTGATTCCAACTCATAGCAACCAATAGGGATTCCAAGGCTGCCACATTAAAACTGTCAACCTTTTGATTAGCAGCTGTGTGCTTAACCATTGAGCCACTGGGCTCCTTAATAAATGCATAGGTTCCTAAAAGAGATTTCTTTAAATGTTTTCACAGAAATATTGTTTCAGTTGTCCACTATGACCAAAAACATCACCTCAAAGTCATTGGCAAAAAACACTAAACTTTTTTTTTTTTTTTTTTTAATGCTTACAGATCATGTGAGTCAAGAATTCAGAAAGGGCAGTGTGGAGCAGCTCTCCTGTGCTCCAAAATTTCCTATGTCTGGCACAGCCATGCTCAAATGCTTGTTCATGCACCTGTTTAGCACCTGGGCTCAGCTGGGACTGTTAAAAAAGCACCTACAAGGTACTTTTCCAAGTGTGGTGGTCTCAAGTAGTCAGTGGATCCAGAGAACAAAGTGGAAGCTCCATAACCTTTTTTTTGGGGGGGGGGGGACATGGCCTTTTTTACAATATACCCTCAGAAGTCACACAAGATCACTTCTGCTCTTTTCTATCAGAAGAAGCGGTTACAGCCTGCCCAGCCACAAGGGTAGGGATATAGAGACCATTTCTGATGAAAGAGTATCAGAGACATTTTGGCCATGTTTAAAAATCAGTACACAACCTTATTAATAACAACAAAAAACAGTAAATATTCCAAAAATCCATCATCATGAGAATGAATAAATGAATAAATATAAATATGTAACTAATATTACTCAGCAAAAAAAAAAGGAATGTACAACTGATATAGGGAAACTTTGAGGGTTGAAACTTGACAAGACTGCCCTGTTATTCTAGCTCATGCATGTTTTCTGCCTTTGAGAGAATGCAATCTTATCACTTTTCTATTGTTTGTTTTAGTGGAAAATATTTTAGTTTTTCTTCTCTGACAGGTTTCCACCTTACACAGGTCTGGTTTTCACAGGTATACTACTGCGTATACTACTGTGGTAGTTAAGGTTGTGAATCAACTTGGCTGGGCTGTGATTTTTAGTGGTTTGGCAGCTGGAGGTACTTATTCCCCATGATGAGATTGGATGTTGTGTTACCACCTCCACAGTGGAATCCACTGTAAGCAGGAGAGTTGCCTTCAGGGTGTGGCCTGCTTCCAGTACATATAGAAAGGATCCTGAATTTGGTTTGTGAGTCTTCATCTTTCCTTCCTGGCCTTGAACCACTGGCCTGCTGTGTTGCCTGCTGATCTTGGGATTGCGCCATTTTATCTGATGATCTTGGGTCCATCAGCCTCAGCAGCCAACAGCTGCAGGACTTAGGAGAAGTCTCCAGCTTGCTTCAGTGGGCCTGGAACAAAAGTCAGACCTGAAGCCCAAGGTCAAGGGATCTCCACCCAGCCCCTACAACAGCACTCTGACCTTGGACTTCCAGCCTAGTCTTCTCCTAGAGCCTGTACTCTGAACTTGGACTTCTAGCCTCCTAAACTATAAGAGAATAAATTTGTTTGTTACCATCCACTTGTGGTTTTTTGTTTTTGTTTTTGTTTTTTTTTTTATATAGCAGCACTAAAGAACTAAGTTACCACCTCGGAAACCCAAAGGGCATCATTGCTATGTGTCAGAATCGACTAGATGGCTGTGAGTTTGGGTTTTTGTAGTTGTTGTTGTTGTTTTGTTTTTAAATAACTAAGATAATAACCATGTGAATGGATGTCAAAATAAAATTTTTTAAAAAGATAGACAAAAAAAAAAATATGCTATATGATTCCATTTATATGAAGAACAAGCACAAACAAAACTCGTCTATGGTAATAACAGTCAGAAAGTATTTGCCTCTTGTTGTTAGGTGCTGTTGAGTTGGCTTCGACTCATAGTGACCCTATGTACAACAGAATGAAACACTGCCCAGTCCTGTGCCATCCCCACAATCCTTGCTGTACTTGACTCCATAATTGCAGCCAGTGTCAATCCACGTCACTGAGGGGCTTCCCTTTTTTTGCTGACCCTCTACTTTACCAAGCATGATATCCTTCTCCATAGAATGGTCCTTTCTGACAACATGACCAAAGTAGATGAGATGAAGTTTGGCCATTCTCATTTCCAAGAAGCATTCTGGCTGCACTTCTTCCAGAACAGATTTATTCGTTCTTCTGGGAGTCCATTCATTTTCATTATTCTTCACCAACATCATAATTCAAAGTCATCAATTCTTCAGTCTTCATTATTCATTGTCAAGCTTTCACATGCATATGAGGCAATTGAAAATAACACGTCTTGGAATAGGTGCACCTTACTCTTCAAAATGACATCTTGCTTTCTAACACTTTACAGAGGTCTTTTGCAGCAGATTTTCCCAGTGCAATACAATGTCTGATTTCTTGACTGCTGCTTCCATTGGTATTGATTGTGGATCAAAGCAAAATGAAATCTTTGACAACTTCAATCTTTTCTCTATTTATTGTGATGTTGCTTATTGGTCCAGTTGTGAGGAATTTTGTTTTCTTTGTGTTGGGATGAAATCCATACTGAAGATTGTACTCTTTGATCTTTGTCAGTAAGTGTGTCAAGTCATCTTCGCTTTCAGCAACCAAAGTTGTGTCATCTGCATATCATAGGTTGTTAATGAGTCTTCCTTCAGTCTTGATGCTGTGTTCTTCCTATAGTCCAGCTTTTCAGATTATTTGCATAGAATACAGATAGAGTAAGTATGATGAAAGGATACAACCCTGATACACACCCTTCCTGATTTTAAACTATGTAGTATTCCCTTGTTTTGTTTGAATGTCAGCCTGTTGGTCTATGTACTGGTTTCTCACGAATACATTTAAGTGTTCTGGAATTCCCATTCTTTGCAATGTTATTTGTCTCTTAAGGGGTTGGAATTCACTGAAAAGTGGTGTGATACAACTTTTGGTTGTGATAGAAATGTTCTGTATCTTGTTACACAGGGTATGTATGGTAGTCAAAATTCCTTGAACTGAAAACCTAAGATATGTATATTGTGGATTATTTCTCTATTATTGAGGGGAGGAAAATGAATGTCTGGGTCCTACTTCTAGAGATTCTGATTCAATTAATCGGAGAATAATCTGGACCAGAGGATTTTCAAAAGACCTCCATGTGATTCCTTCATAAAGCAAAGGCTGAGATCACTGCACCAGGTCCTGGGGTAGAAGAAGATGTCTACATAACATCCTTCGATAGAATCCAGTTCTTGTTGTGTGTATCAATTTCCTATTACTGCATTAACAAATTACCACACATTTAGTGGTTTAAAACAACCAAGTTTATTCTCTTATAGTTCTGGAGTTTAGAAGTCTGACACAGGTCTCACTGGGCTCAAGTAAAAGAGTAGGTAGGGCTGTGTTCCTTCTGCAGACTTCAGAGTGATATCTATTCCTCAACTTTTCCAGTTTCTAAAGGCTTCCTTTGCTCTTTGGCTCATGGCCACATCACTTCACTTTCTTATTTCATTGCCTTCACTCCTGCTTCTGTCCAACCCAATCCTCTTTTATAAGGCCTATAACTTATCTGTCAGCTTGTCATACTGAGGTGGCATGCATGGTGTTGTGAAGCTGGATGTTATGCCACTGGTATTTTGAATACCAGCAGGGTCACCCATGGTGGACAAGTTGCAGTGGAGTTTCCAGACAAAGGCATACTGAGAAGACAAATAGGGCCATCACCTCTGAAAAAAGTGGCCACTTAAAATCTTATGAACAGCTGTTATACACTGTCTGATATATTACTGACATTTTCATGAATAGCAGTGAAATATTGTCTGATACAATGCCAGAAGATAATGGCCTCAGGTTGGAAGACACTCAAAATATCTGGGCAAGAACTGTGCAAAAAGGATATGGTGGTAACATCTTCTGACCTCCTCCAATATCACGAGGGGAAAACAGAGTCACCATCAACAACCCAAGGCTTATTTCTATGAGGACAGACACACTGCCACCCTCCAACCTTTTTACCAGCTCTGATACCAGCCTTCCCTCCCATGGCACTCACTACTTCTCTGCTCAAAAAAACCAAACTCACTGCCATCAAGTCATTTCTGACTCATAGCAACCTCCACTGGGTTTCTGAGACTGTAAATCCTTTTTTTTTTTTTTTTTAATTAATTAATTTTTTTTATTATTAGGATTTGGGTGAAGATTTACAGAGTACATTCACTTTTCATACAGCAGTTCACATATACTTTGTCTCATGTCATTGACCAAAATTTACAATGCAGCAGCTCCCCTCCCACTTCCTCCCCATAGTTACCTCCTCCCAGTGTCCATCCCTTCATACTCTTCTGCACCCTGAACTATCTCCCTGTGCATAAGCAGCCCTTCCTTCTCCCATGATTTTTCTCTCCAGGGCGTGTGTCTACTTGAGGTAAATGTTTAACTCACATGCCTGTACTTTGTTTGGCTGGAAACCACAGTTGTGGGTTCAATTCCAGACCTGAAGGGCAGCTAGGGGCCATAGTTTCAGTGGTTACACCAGGCTCTATTGGACCAGCAAACCTGGTCCCCACCTTCTTTTTTTTTTTTTTTGTGAGGCTGTAAATCTTTAGGGAAGTAGATCACCTAGTCTTCCTTCTGCGGAGTAGCTGGTGGGTTTGAACTGCTGACCTTCCAGTTAACAGTCAAGTTCTTTATCCACTACCACCAGAGCTCCTAATTTGTTGCAACGGCCACACAGAACTCACAGACAATACTCATGATTGTGGGATTTATTAGGGAAGTAATAGGGTACAATTCAGTTTCAAGAATGTGCTTAGGATATGATTCTTTGATCAGGACAGTTGCCCCTCTGCTGTGCCCTCAGACATGCCTCTCTGGTCCCTGGCCTCTCTGCCTAACTTCTGCCCTGCTCTGGCAAGTGTTAAAAAGTTCTTTTAGCTCTGCCGATAGGTACACCAAGTTCTACCCAACTCCACCAGCAAAGCTCTTGCTCAAGGGTATTCAGCTTTTTCGTTCTGTGGGCCAGAAAGCCCATCACTGTTTCTCTTGGCTCTTGGTTTTTCAGCTGAGTTGTCTCAGTCAGGCTGTCTCTCTTCCAGGTCTCTCTCTGGGTCTCTCTGCCAAGGAGATCCAGCACAGGGATCTCGGCTCCAAGAATGGACAACACTCCAACTCTAGCTCTTCTCTCTTGATGGCAGTGAAATCCCCCTTTCTATCTCTACAAAGGCTCATTTTAAGCCTGGCAAAATGACAAAACTAACCAATCCCAACATCAGAGTTCCATACACTGCATGGTCCTACCCAGTAATCTAGGAGCTCTGCTAGTGCAGTGCGTAAGGCATTTGTTGCTAATCAGAATGTTGGTGGTTCAAATCCACCAGCCACTCCTCAGAAGGAAGGTTGGGCAATCTACTTCTGTAGTGATACCACCTTGGAAACCCAAGAAGGGGTCTCTGTGAGTCGTGGGACCCAGTAATCTGGTGGGAGTCATAAAGACCATGGCTAGAAAAGCCATGGCAAGTAATTCACTGCACTGAAAGTTGATTACTCAAAGTAGAGTTGACTGTAATGATGTGGATGGAGTAAAACTATTGAGACCTTCATTTGCTGATGGGGCACAACTCAAAATGACAAGAAAGAGCTTCAAACATTCATGAATAATCAGAACATAGAACATATAAAGTATGAATCTAGGAAAATTGGAAATTGTCAAAAATGAAATGGAATGCATAAAGATTGACGTCCTAGGCATTAGCAACCCAAAATGGACTGGTACTGGACATTTTGAAGGAGACAATCTTATGGTCTACTATGCCCAGGAATGACAAATTGAAGAGAAATGGCATTGCATTCATCATCTAAAAGAACATTTCAAGATCTTTCCTGAAGTATAACGCTGTCAGTCATAGAATAATATCTATGTGCCTATGAAGACCAGTTAATACTTCTATTAATCAAAGATACATACCAACCACCAAAGCAAAAGGTGAAGAAATTGTAGAATTTTACCAACTTCTGCAGTATGAAATTGACCAAACATGCAATCAAGATGTATAGATAATTACTGGTGCTTGGAATGCAAAAGTTAGAAACAAACAAGAAGCACCAGTAGTTGGAAAATATGGCTTTGGTGATAGAAATTATGTTGGAAGACTAATGACTTATTTAATGCAAATACATTTTTCTGCATGACTTTACACATGGACCTCACCAGATGGAATACACAAGAATTTAATTGACAACAACTGTAAAAAGATGCAATGGAAAAGCTCAACAACATCAGTCAAAATAAGGCCACAAGCTGACTGTGGAACAGACCATCAACTGATCCAGCTCAACTTCAAGTTTAAGTTGAAGAAAATTAAAACAAGTATACAGGACCCAAAATATGACTTTGAGTATATTCCACTACCACCACCACCACACCTGAATTTAGAGATCATCTGAAAAACAGATTTGATGCATTGAACACAAATGACCAAAGATCAGACAACTTGATGACAACAAGAACATCATACACGAAGAAAGCAAAAGGTCATTAAAAAGAAAGGAAAGGATGTAAAGACCAAAATGGATGCCAGAAGACACTCTGAAACTTGCTCTTTAATGGAGAGTAGCTAAAGCAAATGGAAGAAATAAAAGATCCAAACAAAAGATTTCAAAGGGCGACTCAAGAAGATGAAGTAAAGTGTCATAATGAAATGGGCAAAGACCTGGAATTAGAAAACCAAAAGGGAAGAACACACTCAGCATTGCTCGAGCTGTAAGAACTGAAGGAAAATTCAAGCCTCGAGTTGCAATTTTGAAGTAGTCTGTAGGCAAAATATTGAACAATGCAGGAAGCATCAAAAGAAGCCAGAAGGAGTACACAGAGTCACTGTACCAAAAAGATTTAGAAGTCCAACTGCATTGTAGGAATTAGCAAAAAAAAAAAAAAAAAACCAAAAACGAGACTCCAGGTATTGACAGAATACCCATTGAGATGTTTCAAAAAATGGATGCAGCTCTGAATGTGCTTACTCATTTATGCCAAGAAATTTGGAAGACAGCTACCTGGCCAACCAACAGAAAGAGATCCATATTTGTGCCCATTCCAAAGAAAGGTAATCCAATAGAATGTGGAAATTATCAACAATATCATTAATATCACGTGCAAGTAAAACTGAACATAATTCAAAAATGGCTGCTGCAGTATATTGATAGGGAACTTCCAGAAAAACAAGCTGGATTCAGATGTGGACATGGCATGAAGGATATTATTGCTGATGTCAGATGGATCTTGGCTGAAAATAAAGAATACCAGAAAGATATTTACTCATGTTTTATTGACTATGCAAAAGCTGTGTGGATCATAACAAATTATGGATAACATTGTGAAGAATGGGAATTCTAGAACACTTAATTGTGCTCATGAAGAACCTGTACAAGAGGCTGTTGTTTGAACAGAACAAGGGGAAACTGTAATAGGGGAAAAGAGACTCCAGATTCAAATAGGTTCAATAGAGACACTTTTATTAAACCTTGGATAGTACAAAGACAAAACAAAGACAATCAACCAAGATGAGGGAAACCATCAGCATGTACATAATGTAGAAAGCTGAATTGAATCCACTGAGTCATGGTGATGGGGCTAATTATATATGATTGGAAATGAAGGAAATCATCACAAAATCATGATTGGTGGCAGATCGACTCATTACTGTTGCAGGTGGGACAACAGAAACAGGGAAAAGACCATGATTTGGATACTCACATAATTGAAGATAGAAAATTGTTATAGAATTGGTTCTGGGCCTAGACTGCCTGGCTAGGTGGTGGTCCAGATATGACTCATGACCATGCAGCCTGAGTCTTAGCCACAAGGTGGTTACCAAACAATACCAAAGCTGCAACCTTAATTTAAATTAGAAAAGGAACACTCGGGTAAATTATCTGTTTCTTTGTGTAAGCATAATCTACTTTCAACCACATTCTTCCTGAAGGCAAACTGCCCATCCCAAGTGCTTTAGAATATATATATACACACACACACACACACACACAGTATACTGACTGGTTTAAATTCTGTAAAGTTTTCCATCAGGGTTCTATCTTTCACCATACTTATTCAATCTGTATGCAGATCAAATAATCTGAGAAGCTGGACTATATGAATAAGAATGTAGCATCAGGATTGGAGGAAGACTCATTAACAACCTGCAATATGCAGATGACACAAACTTGCTTGCTGAAAGTGCAAAGGACTTGAACCATCTATGGATGAAGATCAAAGACTATAATCTTCAGTCAATATTCAACCATTCAGATTATACCTCAACATAAAGAAAATAAAAATCCTCACAACTGGACCATTAAGCAATATGATTCATAAATGGGGAAAAGATTGAAGTTGTCAAGGATTTTATTTTACTTGGATCCATAATCAATGTCCATGGAAGCAGCAGTCAAGAAATCAGATATGTAGGACTTCTGGTAAGATGGCAGAATAGGTAGACAAGCTACATAGACACTCTTCAACAAAGAAAAGAGAAACCAATTGGCAGAGTTAAAGAAGACAATCCTGGAGCCCTGAGCTTTGAAAGGAAGTATACAAAAGTGGATTAGGCACCAACTAGTGGAAAAACCTGAATGAAAACAGGGAGTACAGAGACAGTACAGTGATAGCATGATTCATAAAAAAAAAAATGAGCTCAGCACAGAAAATTATATGGAACAAAGAAATCAGCAACACCGCAGAAAAGTAATAACAAAATGAAAGCAACAAGTTCATACTTGTTGATAATTACACTGAAAGTGAAAGGATTAAATACACCACTCAAGAGACGGAGAGTTGCAGACTGGATAAGAAAACATAACCCATCAATAAAAAATAGGGGCAAGTAAGGGGTCCCCATTTATGGCATAAATTGACTGTCAAGCATAACCAAAATGAACAAACAGCTGAAGATAAACTAGATGAATGGGACTGAGGTGTAGTAAATTACCTGGTATGGCTTTTCTAGCCATAAGTCTTTGTAAACTCCATGGTGGAATTTACTGTGAGCAACTGAGGAGCTCCTGATTGTAAAAGTTATTCACCTGGGGTATTTCTGTTGGGAGTGGCATTGGGGCAATGTTCTGGGAAGGTCACTCTCTCTCAGGTACTTAGAATTCTGAGGCTATGTGTTCTAGTTACCTAGTGCTGCTCTGACAAAATATATACCACAAATGAGATGGCCTTAACAAACAGGAGTTTATTCTCTCACAGTTTGGAGGCTTTAAGTCCAAGTTCAAAGTGCCAGGCTCTAGGAGCTGGTAAAAGCCCCTCAACTTTGCTGTCCAGCTCTGCCTCCTACTCCTGGCCCACTGGAGCTAGAGGCTTTTCTTCACTCAGACAGCTGCTAGCTACTGAGGCTGAGAAGCCCCAAGGTGGACAAGTAAAAAGGCACAGGCCCGATGTTACTAAACCACATGGCAGGCCATTAACTTAAGTCCATTGTAAGTCCCAAGGTCCGCAGAGCATAGCAGGCTGCTGAGCAACAACACGTCCACATGCACGGTGCACGCATGCCATAGGCTCGAGACCATTCATTCCCAAGGCTTCTCCTTATATTCAGGAAGCAGACCACATCCCAAAAGCAGCTACTCAGCTGCTTGTGGTAGATCCCACCATGGAGTTGATTGCCAGTCTCATCATGGGGAATAACTACCACCAGCTGCCCAGACACTCAACCGAGCCCAGCCAATTTGACACACAAAGATAACTACCACACTATGATTGGCTAGTTTGGCCACTCTGCCAGGCTCAAAAGGAGGCTTCCTAGAGGAAGAACTCTCTCTAACTGCTGCTTGAGGAAGACATGCTCCTGAAAGAGCATATGCTCCTGAGAGACATATGCTGCTGGGAAAGAGATGCAAGAAACACACACTGCTGAGTGAGACACCGAAGGACACACACTGCTGGGAAAGAGACTGTGAGAGACTGTTGGCTGAGAGACGGTGGGCTGAGAGAGAGACTGAGCATTTTTCCTGAACTTGAATTGTAGCCTGGTGCTTCCCTAACAAACCCTGTAATCTGAGTTGTGTGTGGCCTCTGCAGCTAATTATCAAATTCAGGAGAGAGGTGGTGGCTGCTTTGGGAGGAATGGTTGGTGAAAGGGCTGGAGGGAGG
>NW_006921894.1:2121941-2129120 GCF_000298275.1 Orycteropus afer afer | reverse complement strand
TCTGTGTCTGTGTTAATTGGTTTCCCTTTTCTTTGTTGAAGAGGGTCTGTGCAATCCTTCTGCCTAGTCCGCCATCTTGCCGGAACTCCTCTCTGTCTTCCTCTCGTGGGGTTAGAAGAGGTCGGAACATGTGGCCTCCCTGCCCTTTTAGCAGGGACCTTCAAAAATTAAATTTTTATGTGCTTCAAAAGACTTCTCCAAGAGACTAAAAAGAGAACCTAGAGATTGGGAAAAAATATTTGTTGATGACATACCTGTCAAAGGACTTATCTCTAAA
Source organism: Orycteropus afer afer (assembly GCF_000298275.1). Lineage (NCBI taxonomy): Eukaryota > Metazoa > Chordata > Mammalia > Tubulidentata > Orycteropodidae > Orycteropus > Orycteropus afer. The sequence goes on along the minus strand of NW_006921894.1, from coordinate 2,128,843 downwards.
ATTTATAGAAAACTCCAACATCTCAACATCCAAAAGATTAACAATCCAATTCAAAAATGGGTAGAAGACATGAATAGACACTTCACCAAAGGCAACAAATACTTGAAGAAATGCTCACAATCATTAGCCGTCAGAGAGATGCAACTCAAAGCAACAAAGAGATACCATCTCACCCTAGCACTAATGGCAAAGTTCAACAAGACAGAAAATAACAAATGCTGGCAAGGATATGGAGAGATTGGGACTCTCATACACTGCTGGTGGGACTGTCAAATGATACAAGCACTGTGGAAAGCAGTATGGGGATTCCTTAAAAAGCTAGCATTAGAAATACCATGTGACCCAGCAATCCCATTACTAGGTATATAGCCTAAAGAAGTGAAAGCCAGGACAAAAACAGATATATGCACACCCATGTTCATCACAGCAATATTTTCAATAGCAAAAAGATGGAAACAACCTACATGTCCATCAACAGAAGAATAGATAACCAAACTATGGTACATACGCACAATGGAATACTATGCAACACCAAAGAATAACATAGAATCTGCAAAACACCTCATAACATGGATTAACGTGGAAGACATTATGTGAGTGAAGTAAGTCAATAACAGAAGGACAAATACTGTATTAGTTCATTATTGTAAAAATTCAAGGAAAGGTTTATATACGGAAGGAAACTTTCTTTGTTGGTTACCAGGGGTGGGAGGGGAGGGAAGCACTGCAAAAAAAAAAAAAAAATTATTGAGGAATCTAAAGACATTTTATTTATGTGGGCTATGTCTGTCACTGTTTACCATATTAGAAATGAAAACTGAAAAAACTTTTAAATACTTATTTACTAATTCACTTAAAATTGGTAATAAACATTGCATGTTAAAGAAAAAAAAATAAGATTGTGTATTGCACTGGGAAAATCTGTTGAAAATGACCTCTTTAAAGTGTTAAGGAGCAAAGACGTCACTTTGAAGACTAGTACACCTATTCCAAACCATGGTGTTTTCAATCTCCTCATATGCATGTGAAAGTTGGACAGCGAAAAATGAAGATGGAAAAATTGATGCCTTTGAATTGTGGTGTTGGTGAAGAATATTGAAAATACCATAGACTACCAGAAGAATGAACAACAAATCTGTGTTGGAAGAAGTGTAGCCAGAATCCTCCTTAGAAATAGGAATGGCCAGACTTCATTTCACCTACTTTGGTCATGTTTTCAGAAGGGACCATTCTCTGGAGAAGGATATCATGCTTGGTAAAACGGAGGGTCAACGAAAAAGGGGAAAGACCTTCAACAAGATTGAATGACACAAAGGCTGCAACAATGGGCTCAAGAACAGCAAGAATTGTGAAGATGGTTCAGAATCAGGCAGTGTTTCATTCTTTTGATGTAGGGTCGCTATGAATCGTAATTGACTTGATGGCACCTAATAACATCTGTTATTAAATTGGGCCCACCCATATAATCCAGGATAATCTCCCCATCTCAAGATCCTTAATTTAGTCACATCTGCAAAACCCCATTTACTATGTAAGATGACAGATTCAGAGTTCTGGGGATTAGGACATGAACATCTTTGAGGGGCCATTATTCTGCTAGCCACAATGTACTATTCAAAATGCAGTTTTTCAGATGTCACAGTGTACTGGTTTCCCAACTAGAATATTGGAACCCAAAGAGCCTAGAAAGTTTCCAAAGCCATCTCAACCTGTTTCTTAAAAGTGACCTGCATAAAATTTTCCATATCTCCCTAGATTATCACAATACATATCAGCTGTGCCAAATAACCAGGCCCTAGGGGAGTGATTGCATTAACCTAAAATTCAATTTTTTTTCTCAGGTCCCAGTACAACAAGCCCCATTACAATTTGAGAACTTGAGGACAGTAACTATTCTCTCTGTCCTTTATCATAAGGGCAAGAGGAGGTACAGGTGTTAGTAAAAATAGCAGAGACAAATATTTGCAGAGACAGTCATCCCTTTCCATGAAAATGGAAAGTCTGTATCAGCTGATTCCTAGAACAATTCCTGTTTGATAGGATTCACGTTCTCTTGTGAGTCATTCTCTCTCTTCCTCCAAACATATTTTAGAGCTTACTGTGTGCCAGACAAGGAGCTCTGGTGACACTGTGGTTAAAGCTTTGGGCTGCTAACCAAGAGGTCTGCAGTTGGAACCCACCAGCCACTCTGCTGGAGAAAGATAAGGCAGTCTGCTTCTGTAAAGACTTAGAGCCTTAGAAACCCTCTATGGCAGTTCTACTCTGTACTATAGGGTTGCTATGCATTGGAATCAACTCCATGGTGGGGGTGGGGGTAGGGGTGGGAGTGGAGTGCCCGTGTGGGTGTGGTGCACCAGGAAATGAGTGCTAGGAAAGAAACTGTTCTTCCTTCTCATTCTCTCATTTTTCCACTCTCCTCCAGATGAACATTCCTTAAATACCACTTTTCTATGTTGTTTTCTGTTTATAAACTGCCAACAGGGTAAAGACTACAGCATTTGGGGTCTTTCAGAATGGTCCTAGTTTGTCTATGCTGCACTTTTACTTAGTACTCACCAACTCTCTAGCCAAATAAATCCAACTAGAGAGACTTACATATATTTATGCAAATACCACTTGTGTTATTCTGTGGCATTGAGGCATAGAGTTTAAGTAATTTATCTCATGCCCACCTGATTCCAAAAACATGCTTTTCATCATTACATGAGACAGTTGCTCACCAACTCTTGAGTCACACTTGCTCTTTCTTCAGCGTGTCCTCAGCTTGAGTGCCTCTTTTGATCCCCAGACCACACTGAACTCTTCCCCAAAAAATCCTGCCTCCAATTTGTTCTATTACTTAACTGTTGCCCAGCTTTTGGAGTGGGATGGATACCTGAAACCAAAGATGAAGGCCTGCACAGTCTCAGGATCTCAGCTAAGAACCCACTGGATAGATGGATTTTGAGGTCCTTGTTTGAGGTGTTTAAAGTCTTACTACCAGTAGGAGCCTATCATTCTATAATTTTACTAGTATTATGTGCTTAAGTATATAAACACAAATTATAATGGGAAGTAAGATACCAAGGAAGAGCAGCTCTTTCTTTATTCCCAACAAATGTTAGCATGGCAATCCCCTCTTGACAATTCAATCCAAAAATACCCTTGACTCCTTTATAGGAGAGATTGAGTCCTTTACCCCTGCCCCCAGTGCTGCTGCTTATACACTGAAGGTGGGGATAGAATAGCAAGATTTCCCTCTACACTAGTCAGGGTTCTGGAAACAGACTGTGTAAGAGCAACATACATAGTTTGACTAGTAGAGGCCCCTCCAGTTCTCCTTACTGGATTTACTTAGGAATACAGCAATCCTGGAGCTTCATGGTTCCCTTTCTCTCTTCCCAGCATGACTGCTGCTCTGCAAGAGCCATATATGTGCCATGTCCTCTCTTATGCAGAGTCAGCTCTTCTGCTGCCCCAATTAGAAAGGGAAGAGGGTCCATGAGTCTCGCTTCCAAGTTCAGGAGTAGATGCAAAGGAAGTCTTTGACAGCTCTTTCCATCATCTGCTCCAAGAAGCTTAAAAGGCACACTCCACCTTCATAAACGGCCTCAGGAGCCCAAGGTAGTCCCTTTCTTCCCATATTTGCACCTTTCTTCCTGGAGAACTAATTTAATCCTCAGAGGTTTGGAGATCCCATTTCAAAGTGATCATTTCAATTCTAGAGGAGCACCTCTTTCCACCAAACCATCTAATATGAGAGAATATCTCTCAGTCTGGCAAGTCTCATTTGGGCTGCACTTCCTCCAGGACAGATTTGTTCCTGGCATATAGTAATTATTTATTACATATTTATTATTGTTACACATATTTATAAAATATCATCATTATTATCAGTAGATGCAAGTATTCCCTGGTCTGAGGGCAAGAGGAATATTGATCACTTAAGTTTAAATTATTTTAAAAATTCAGTTCCTCAGTAATACTAGATTTGACAATCACTGATTTTTCAGAAGTAAATCACCAGGCATTTCTTCTGAGGTGTCTCTGGGTGTACTCAACCACCAATATTTCTGTTAGCAGCTGAGCATTCTGTAATGTAGAATGTATCAGGGGTTCATTTCTTCTTGTAGAGAATGGTATGCATTGTATGCATGCATCACATTTTGTTATTATTCGTTCATTTGTTGAAAGACATTTGGGTTGTTTCTACCTTTTGGCTACTATGAATAGTGCTGCAATAAACATGTGTAGAACTATCTGTTTGCATCCTGCCTTTCAAGTCTTTTGAGTTTATACCTACGACTAGAATTGCTGGGTCATGCAGTAATTCTATGTTTAACTTTTTGAAGAAACACCAAACTCTTTCCCACACTGGCTGTATTATTTTACATTATCACCAATCATGGATAGAGGTAACAATTTTTCTACATCCTTGCCAACACTTGTTATTTTTAATTTTTCTGATAATAGCCATCCTAATGAGTATGAAGTTACATCTTATTGTGCTTTTGATTTGCATCCCAAACCCACCAGCCACTCCTCGGAAGGAAAGTTGGGCAATCTACTTCTGTAGTGATACTGCCTTGGCAACCCAAGGAGGGGTCGCTATGAGTCAGGGTCGACTCGATGGCACACAACAATAACAACAATGACTAACGATGTTGAACATATTTTCATGTGCTTATTTGCCATTTACATATCTTCCTGGAGAAATGTTGTGGTAGTTAAGGTTGTGTGTCAACTTGGCTGGGCCTGAATTTGAGTGGCTGGGCAGCTGGATGTAGTTATTCCCAATGATGAGAGTGGTAATCAACTCCATAGTAGAATCTACTGGAGCAGCTGAGTGTTCTGCTTCCTTTATATAAGAAGAAGCTTTGAGAATGATCTCTGCAGCTTTGGGGCATGTTTGGACCCTGCATGTAGTTGACTCTTCATTTAGCAGCCTGCCATGTTTCCTGCCAATCTTGGGGCGGTCTCTGGACTTGAACAAGATGCCTCTTATGTTTTGGGACTGTGCCATTATATTTGTCCACCTAGGGCTTGTTAGCCTCAGCAGGCAGCAGCTGCCTGATGAAGAGACACTTTAGGTCCATTGGGCCAGGAGCGAGAGGCAGAGCTGAAATCCAAGGTCAAGGGGCTTTCACCCAACCCCTAGAGCTGGCACTTGAACTCAGACTTCTAGCCCTCTAAGCTGTAAGAAAATAAACTCCTGTTTGTTACACTATCCAATTTGTGGTATCTTCTGTTAAAGCAGCACTAGAGAACCAAAAAAAAAAAAAAGACTATTTAAGCTCATTGCCCATGTTTTAATTGGGTTGTTGGTGGTTTTAGTTTGTTTTTGAGTTATACATTTTTTTTAATATTCATTGTAATTTGGGTGAAAGTTTACAGAGCAAATTCATTTTCCATACAGCAGTTCATACACATTTTGTTTCATGACATTGACTGCAATTCCCCACAAAGTAACAGCTCTCTTCCCACTTCCTCCCCATCGTTATCTATTCCCTGTATCCTTCCCTCCCAGTTAAATGAGTTTTTATACAATCTAGATATTAAACCCATAACAGATGTAGCTCAAAAACCTCAGTCTGTAGGTTGTCTCTTCAGAACTGATGGATCTTAAAGCATGCTTATTTTCAACTTGTCCAAGTCCTGCCCATCAGTTTTTCATCGTGATTTTACAAAATTTGACTCTTACCAGCAGAGCCTAACTTGCCTCACCTGAGTCTCAGCCCTGTTTGAAACATTATTTCTTTTTCTAAAGCAACGAATCCAGGTTACTGTATTCATAAAGGAATTACATACCCTTATCGGATACTGTATCCTATGACAACCAACTGATATGAAAGGTTTTGAGATTAAAATTAAATTCCATAGGTGTTTTTGTTGTTATGTGCTGACGAGTCATCTCAGACTCATAGTGACCTCATATACAACAGAATGAAACATTGTCCAGTCCTGTGCCATCCTCACAATCGTTGCTATACCTGAGCCCATCATTGCAGCCACTATGTCAATCCATCTCATTGAGGGCCTTCCCCTTCTTCATTGACCCTCCACTTTACCAAGCATGATATCCTTCTCCAGGAAATGATATCCTTCGCCTCCTGATAACATGACCAAAGTAGGTGAGGCAGAGTCTGGCCATTCTCACTTCCAAGGAGCATTCCCGCTACACTTCTTCCAGGATAAATTTGTTAGTCCTTTTAGCAGTCCATGGTACTCTTAGCATTATTCTCCACCACTATAACTCAAAAGCATCAACTCTTTGGTCTTCCTTATTCATTGTCCAGCTCTTACATACATATGAGGCAATTGAAAATACCATAGCTTGGGTGAGGCACACCTTAGACATCTTTGTTTTCATCACTTGAAAGAGGTCTTTTGAAGCAGATTTGACCAGGGCAATGTGCTGACTGATATCTTGACTGCTGCTTCCATTGGTGTTTATTGTAGAACCAAGTAATATGAAGTCCTTGACAACTTCAATCTTTTCCCCATCCATCATGAGGCTGTTTATTGGACCAGTTGTGAGGAATTTTGTTTTCTTTATATTGAGGTGTAATCCATATTGCAGACTGTAGTCTTTAATTTTCATCAGTAAGTGCTTCAAGTCATCCTCACTTTAGCAAGGAAAATGGTGTCGTCAACATATTGCATGCTGTGAATGATTCTTCCTCCAATCCTGATGCCACGTTCTTCTTCATTATAGTCCAGCTTCTTGGATTATTTGCTCAGCATATAGATTGAATAAGTATGGTAAAAGGATACAAACCTGACACACTCCCTTCTTGATTTTAAACTATGCAGTGTCCCCTTGTTCTGTTTGAATGACAGCCTCCTGGTCTATGTACAGGTTCCTCATGAGTACATTTAAGTGTTCTGGGATTCCCATTCTTCTCAATGGTACCCACAATTTG
>NW_006921894.1:2111397-2121566 GCF_000298275.1 Orycteropus afer afer | reverse complement strand
TGTGGGATCACCTTTCTTTGGAATGGGTACAAATATAGATCTCTTCTAGTCAGTTGGCCAGGTATCTGTCTTCCAAATCTCTTGGCACAGCCAAGTGAGTGCTCCAGCAGGGCATCCATTTGTTGAAACATCTCAGTTGGTATTCCATCAATGCTAGAGGCTCGTTCTTCAGCAATTGCTTCAGTGCAGCTCTGACATCTTCCTTCAATACCATTGGTTCTTGATCATATGCCACCTCCTGAAATGGATGAACATTGACCAATTCTTCTGCTACAGTGACTCTGTATTCCTTCCATCTTCTTTTGATGTTTCCTGCATCATTCAATATTCTGCCCATAGAATCTTTCAATATTGCAACTCTAGGCTTGAATTCTTTTCTTCAGCTCTTTCAGCTTGAGAAATGCTGAGTGTGTTCTTCCCTTTCAGTTTTCTAACTCCATGTGTTTGCACATTTCATTATAATAATTGGCTTTGTCTTCATGAGCTGCTCTTTGAAATCTTCTGTTCAGTTCAGAAGAGGACGTGGAACAAGGGATATCATAGCTGTTGTCATATGGATCTTGGCTCAAGGCAAAGAATACCAGAAAGAGGTTTACTTGTGTTTTATTGACTATGCAAAGGCATTTGATTGTGTGGATCATGACAAATTATGGATAACATTGAGAAGAATGGGAATCCCTGAGCACTTGATTGTACTCATGAGGAATCTGCACCTTGACCAGGAGGCTGTCAGAACAGAACAAGGGGACACTACATGGTTTAAAATCAAGAAGGGAGTGCGTCAGGGTTGTATTCTTTCTCCACACTTATTCAATCTATATGCTGAGCAAATAATCCGAGAAGCTGGACTATATGAAGAAAAACGTGGTATCAGGATTGGAGGAAGAATCATTAACAACCTGAGATATGCAGACGATACAACTTTGCTTGCTGAAAGTGAGGATGACTTAAGGCACCTACTGATGAAGGTTGAAGAATACAGTCTGCAGTATGGATTACATCTCAACATAAAGAAAACAAAAATCCTCACAAGTGGACCAATGAGCAGCATCACAATCAATGGAGAGAAGATTGAGGTTGTCAAGGAATTCACATTACTTGGTTCTACAATCGATGCCAACGGAAGCAGCAGTCAGGACATTAGACGACGTGTAGCATTGGGAAAGTCAACTGCGAAGGAACTGTTTCAAGTGCTGAGGAGCAAGGATATCTCCTTGAGGACTAAGGTGCGCCTGACACAAGCCATGATATTTCCAATCACCTTGTATGCATGTGAGAGCTGGACAATGAATAGGGAAGACCGAAGAAGAGTTGATGCTTTTGAGTTGTGGTGCTGGCGAAGAATGCTGAAAGTACCATGGACTGCTAAAAGAACTAACAGATCTGTCCTGGAGGAAGTGCAGCCAGAATGCTCCTTGGAAGCAAGAATGGCCAGACTTCATCTCACCTATTTTGGTCATGTTGTAAGAAGGGACCATTCCCTGGAGAAGGATGTCATGCTTGGTAGGGTGGAGGGTCGACGAAAGAGGGGGAGGCCTTCAACGAGATGGATTGATACAGTGGCTGCGATGATGGGCTCGAGTATAGCAGGGATTGTGGGGCTGGTGCGGGATCGGGCAGTGTTTCGTTCTGCTGTGCATGGGGTCGCTATGAGTCGGAAACGACTCGACGGCACTTAACAACAACAACAACAACAACAACTCTCTGCTCAAGGGCAAGTTTCGGAGTCTCTTTTGACATCCATTTTGGTCTGTTGTTCCTTTCTTGTCTTTTTAATAATTTCTTGCTTTCTTCATGGATGATGTTCTTGATGTCATCCCACAATTTCTCTGGTTTTCAGTCATCAGTGTTCAGTTCATCAAATCTATTCTTTAGATAGTCTCTAAATTCAGGAGGGATATTATCATGGTCATATTTTGACTCTCGTGGACTTGTTTTAATGGTCTTCAACTTCAACTTGAATGTACATATGAGCAGTTGATGGTCTGTTCCACAATCAGCTCCTGGCTTTGTTTTGGCTGAAGATATTGAACTTCTCCATAGCCTCTTGCCACAGATGTAGTCAATATGATTCCTGTGTATTCAATCCAGCAAAGTCCATGTGTGTAGCTGTCATTTATGTTGTTGAAAAAAAGTATTTACAATGAATAAGTCATTGGTCTTGCAAAATTCTATCACAAGATCTCCATTGTTATTTCTATTACCAAGGCCATATTTTCCAGCTACCAGTGACTCTTCTTTGTTTCCAACTTTTGCATTCCAGTCACTGGTGATTATCAACCCATCTTGATCGCATGTTCGGTCAATTTTGGGCTACAGAAGTTGGTAGAAATCCTCAATTTCCTCATCTTTGGCTTTGATAGCTGGTGCAAAACTTTGAATAATAGTAGTATAAAGTGGTCTTTCTTGTATGCATATGGATATTATCCTATCACTGACAGCATTGTACATCATGACGGATCTTGAAACAGTCTTTCTGATGATGAATGCCACACCATTCCTCTTCAAGTTTTCATTCCCGGCATAGTAGATCATATGGTTGTCTGAATAAAAAATGCCAAAACCAGTCCATTTCAGCTCACTAATGCCTAGGGTATCAATCTTTGTGTGTTCCACTAAAAAAAGAAACCAAGCCAAAATACTGGAATTGAAAAAGACAATAGCTAAAAGGAGAAACTTACTGGAAGTATTGAACAACAGATCTGAACAAATAGAAGGAAAAATCAGTGAACTAGAGGATTCTAGTCTTCTAGAAATCATGGGACTACCAAAGAGAGGAAAGGAGAAAAATGGACAGGAAGAATCCTTGAAGAAATTTTGGCAGAAAACTTTTCCAAATAAGCTGAAGGACATAAATGTACAAATACAGGAAGCTCAACAAACTCCATGTAAGATAAATGCAAAGAGATTCCCATGGAATCACATTATATCAGGTTTTCAAAAACTGAAGATAAAGAGAGAATACTGTTAACAAGAGATTAATAGTCACATACAAAGGATCCCCAATAAGATTGTCAATTTCTCCTCAGATAACTTGGAGGACAGAAGGTAACAGATGACATATTCAATATACTGAAAGAAAAGAACTGTGAACAAAGAATACTATATCTGGCAAAACTGTCCTTCCAGAATGAGGGCAAAATCAACACATTCTTAGATAAACAAAAGCTCAGAGACTTCATAACTCATAGACTTGTCTTACAAGAAATGCTGAAGAAATTCCTTTAGATGGAATAGAAAGAACATTAGATAGTATCCAAAAGATTGGGTATTTCTCTTTTGAAATTATAATGGCTGTCTTTCATGTTTTACAAAGAGAAATGCATGGGAAAAAGGTATGTTACAAGGCACATGATATATAAAGATGCAATCGATGATAACAAGAATAAAAACACTATTTAAAAAAAAATACTTGTAAGTTAGTTTTCATAAGCCCAGTTTATATGTATAAATATACCTACAAGATGAAAATTCTATTCTAATTTAGTTTTTGAACCTTCTAATGTGTTCCAGTCAGAGCTGATCTTATTATCCAATTACAATGATGCTTCAAATCATGTTTTCATCTGCACATGCTAAAAGCATGTGCTGTTGTCTCAGTAGCAGCCAGTGTTTATATAGTCACTGGTTTTGTCAAATTTCTGGTGTTATAACTACAATATTGTGGTCATTAGTATTTATTAAGCTATTTAATCACTTTTGGGAGAATGAAGTAGTAATTAAAGAAAAAGGAGAAAAATTTAAAAACGGTTCTGCTCAGTTACTAATAGTGTTGTAACTAATTAATGTTGTAATTAAATGTAGAAAGATTTTACAAATCTTATTGTTGTTGTTGTTAAGTGCTGTTGAGTCGTTTCTGACTCATGGCAACCCTGAGCACAGCAGAATGAAATATTGCCCAGTCCAGTGCCAGCCTCATGATCCTTGCTATACCTGAGCCCATTGTTGCAGCCACTGTGTCAATCCATCTCATTGAGGGACTTCCCCTTCTTCGTTGACCCTCCACTTTACCAACCATGATATCCTTCTCCAGAGAATGGTTCCTTCTGACAACATGACCAAAGTAGGTGAGACAAAGTCTGGCAATTCTTGCTTCCAAGGAGCATTCCAGCTGCACTTCTTCCAGGACAGATTTGTTAGGCCTTTTAGCAGACCACAGTATTCTTAGCATTCTTCTCCAATACCACAACTCAAAAGCATCAACTCTTCCTCAGTCTCCCTTATTCATGGTCCAGCTCTCACATGCATATGAGGCAACTGAAAATACCAGGGCTTGGGTTAGGCACACCTTAGTCTTGAAGGACACATCTTTGCTCTTCATCACTTGAAAGAGGTCTTTTGCAGATTTGCCCATTGCTATGTGTCATCTGATTTCCTGACTGTTGCTTCCAGTGGTGTTGATTGTAGAACCAAGTAACATGAAGTCTTTGACAAGTTCAATCTTTTCTTCATCCATTGTGAAGCTGTTTACTGGGCCAGTTGTGAGGAATTTTGTTTTCTTTATATTGAGGTGTAATCCATACTGCAGACTGTAGTCTTTAATCTCCAACATAAGTCCTTCAAGTCATCCTCACTTTCAACAAGCAAAATTGTGTCATCTGCATATCACAGGTTGTTAATGAGTCTTCCTCCAATCCTGATGCCACATTCTTCTTCATATAATCCAGCTTCTCTGATTATGTGCTCAGCATACAAGTTGAATAAGTATGGTGAAAGGATACAACCTTGACACACTCCCTTCTTCATTTTGAACCATGCAGTATCCCCTTGTTCTGTTTGAACGACAGTCCCCTGGTCTAGGTACAGGTTCCTCATGAGTACAATTAAGTGTTCTAGGATTCGCATTCTTCTCAATGTTATCCATAATTTGTTACGATCCACACAATTGAATGCTTTTGCATAGTTAATAAAACGTAAGTAAACATCTTTCTGGTATTCTTTGCTTTCAGCTAAGATCCATCTGACAGCAGCAATGATATCCTTCATTCCACATCCTCTTCTGAATCCAGCTTGCATTTCTGGAAGCTGTCAATATACTTCTGCAACCATTTTTGAATTATCTTCAATAAGATTTTACTTGCATGTGATATTAAGGATATTGTTTGATAACTTCCACATTCTGTGGGACCACCTTTATTTGGAATGGGTACAAATATGGATCTCTTCCAGTCAGTTGGCCAGGTAGCTATCTTCCAAATCTCTTGGCATAGCCAAGTGAGTGCCTCCAGTGGGACATCTGTTTGTAGAAAGATCTCAATGGGTATTCCATCGATTCCTGGAGCCTTGTTCTTTGCCAAATCCTTCAATCCACCTTCGACTTCTTCCTTCAATATCATTGGTTCTTGATTATATGCCACCTCCTGAAATGGACAAACACTGACCAATTCTTTTTGGCACAGTGATTCCATACATAGAGTCCTTCCATCTTCTTTTGATGCTTCCTGCATCACTCAATATTGTGCCCATAGAATCTTTCAATATTGCAACTCAAGGCCTAAATTTTTTCCTCAGTTCTCTCAGCTTGAGAAATGTTGTTAGTATTCATATAACCTAGGAAATACTACATTTAAGCTATTTACAACTGTATTTATCAAATATTATTCTATGATGAAAGTTGATAATAAACATTACTAAAGATTCTGTATGGAGGGGGTGCATGGAAGTGGTGGACACCATAAAATACCACACTGAATGACACCAACTCTAGTAATGTCACTGGTAAAGTTTCCAATATCAGTAGCCTGAGAAGTGAAACTATTTCCTCTTTTTCTTCCAGCACTAAGGGGTTATTTATTTCTGGGTAACCTCATCTGTTCCCTTTTTGCTCTTCATACTTGTAACCAACAACTTGTGTTCAATTCCCTCTGTTTAAAATAACTACAGTAGATACTGTTTTTGTGATTGAACATTGAATGATACAAAATATTTATAATTATTTGAAGCTGATATGAAGCTATACCTTGTTGTAGTTATTAGTTGCCATTGTGTTGGCTCTGACTAATGTGCTTGAACAATTTCTCTTAGAAAGATCAGCACAAGTTCAGTCCCCATGAGGTTAAAGATGTCCTAAATGTCCAAACTATCGTGCCCCTTCATCATTTCAGACATTAACTCCTCCTCTTCCTTTCAGTAATCTCCCTTCTGTCTTAGGGTTCTGTATTCCACCGTAACATCTCACAGAACTCACAGACACCCAAGGGATCATCTCACATAGTGGTGGTGGAAGCCGGGAGGTCTGTAAGTAGATGTGGAGGATCCTCCCAATTCTCGGGATTCCACGAACTTAAATCAGCAGATCAGATGATTGCTGCTGTCTCATATCTAGAGATGAGATGACAATGAGCCAAAACGCATAACCAGAGCAAGAGAGAGAGCGAACCCTCCCAGAAGATTCTTGCATATACCCTCAAGGAAGCGAAGGGTGGTGATTTGAGTTGCCCCTTCCAGCAAGGGGAGACTTGAAATATATCCCACCTATTTTGGTTATTTCATGCTGCTTCGACAGAAATACCCCCAAGTGGATGACTTTAACAATCAGGAGTTTAAAAGCAGCTTCTCAGTTGCTCACTGCAAATTCCATCACAGAGTTGATTGCCAGTCATTACAGGGAATAACTACTACCAGCTGCCCAGCCAAGTTGACACACACCCTTAACTATCACACTACCCTAAGCAGGCATGGATAATGTTGTTGTTGTTGTTATGTGCTGTCGAGTCAAACCTGACTCATAGTGACCCTTCCTTGGGTTTCTGAGGCAGTATCACTATGGAAGTAGATTGCCCAACCTTCCTTCCAAGGAGTGGGTGGTGGGTTTGAACCACCAGCCTTCTGGCTAGCAGTCAAGTGCCTTAGGCACTACACTACCATGGATAATGGGATTTACAATATATCACAAAATGAAGGACAACAGCTAGAAGGGCGACATCAAGCAATTCACTGCGTCATGGAAATCTTATGTATAACAGAATGAAATGTTGTTCAGTTCTGCACCATCTTCATACTCCTTGGTATGTTTGAGTCCATACCAATGACTCAAGGGCATTGAAGGTTTTGGCTTTTGTGTCAATCCATCTCATGTAAGATTTCCCTCATTTTTGCTGACCTTCTACTAACCATGGTAGCTTTTATTTTCTCACAATTGGTCTTTCCTAATAATGTGTCCAAAGTAAGCCAACCAATGTCTTGCCATCTTTGCTTCTAAGATTTATTTGTTCATTCTTCTGGCAGTACATCGTATACTGAATTTTATTTGGCAATACCACAATTTCAATTTATCAATTCTTCTTTCTTCCTTTTACATTGTCAAGCTTTCATATGCATATGATGCTACTAAAAACACTATGGCTTGAGTCAGGTGCACGCTAGTCATCAAAGTGACATCTTTGCCTTTTGGCATTTTAAAGTGGTCTTTTGTAGCATATTTGCCCAATGCAATATGTTGTTTGATTTTTTTTTTGACTGCTGCTTCCATGGACATTGTTAATCCAACTAGAATGACGTTCTTGACAACTTCAATTTCTTTTCCATTTATTGTGATGTTGCTTATTGGTCTAGTTGAGAGGACTTCTGTTTTCTTCATGTTCTGGTGTAATCAATACTAAAGGCTACAGTCTTTGACTCTGTCTAGTAAATGCATCAAGTTGTTTTCATCTTCAGCAAGCAAAATAGTGTCATCTACATATTGCAGGCTGTTAATGAGTTTTCCTCTAATAGTGTTATGGATTTAATTATGCCCCCCCCCCAAAATATGTGTTGTGAATCCTAACCTCTATGCCTCTTGTTATAATCCCATTTGGGAATGGGTTGTCTTTGTTATGCTAATGAAGAAGGGTTACTGTAGGGTGTATCTTGAGTGTGAGCAGAGAGAGAAATGGGTTAAGATAGATGCCAAGACACATGGAGATCTCCAAGGAATTGGGAAGCAAAAGCTGAAGAGACAAGGACATTCCTCCAGAGCCGACAGACTGAAAGCTTCCCTTAGAGCTGGTACCCTGAATTTGTACTTCTAGCCTCCTAAGCTGTGAGAAAATAAATTTGTTTGTTAAACCACACACTTGTGGTATTTCTATTACAGCAGGACTAGATAATTAAGACACTAGTGCTGCATTCTTCTTCATATACTCCAGCCTATGAGATTAATTTGTTCAGCATACAGATGGAATAAGAATGATGAAAAGATACACCCCTTTTTCAATTCTCAACCACACAGTATCCCCATATTCTGTTTGAAAGATTGCTGGTTGATCCAGGTACAGGTTCTGTAGGAGCAAATTAAGTGTTGTGGAATTCCTTTTTTTAAAATTTTTATTGTGATTTGTGTGAAAGTTTACAGAGCAAATTCATTTTCACACACATTTTGTTTCATGACATTGACTGCAATTCCTCACAATGTAACAACTCTCTTCCCACTTCCTCCCTTTAGTTACCTGGTCCCTGTATCCTTCCCTTCCATGCACTCCTGCCCCTCAAGCTGTCTCCCTGTGCATACTTTGCCCTTCTGTCCTTCCCTGATCATTCCAAGGAATGTCTTTACCTGATGTAAATGTTCACCCCATATACCTGCCTATTGTTTGTCTAGAAGCCACAGGAGTGAGTTCAGATCCAGACCTGAAGGATAACTAGGGGCCATAGTCGCAGGGGTCTCACCATGCTCTATCAGACCAGCAAACCTGGTCTTTTTTTTTTTTTTTTTCTTTTTTAATGATTTTGAGTTTTGTTCCACATTGTTCTTCCACTCTATGCAGGATCTCCTGCAATGATCCCCCTCTGAGTGGTTGACAGTAGTAGCTGGTCACCATCTAATTGTTGCCATTCATAGAATTCCTATTCTTCATAATGTTATCCATAATTTTTTATGATCTACACAGTCAAATGCCTTGGGATAGTTGACAAAACACAGGCAAACATTTTCTGGTATTCTCTGCTTTCAGCCAAGATCTACCTGACATCACCAATGATATTCCTTGTGCCATACCCTCTTCTGAACTTGGCTTGAACTTCTGGCAGCTCCCTGTGGGTGAATGGCTATGGTCATTTTAAAATTACCTTCAGCAAAATAACTATATGGCCAAGAGAATCAATGAATGTGGAAGCTGAAAGAACTAAGAGTACAATAAGGAAATGGAAAATAGTATTAAAAAATTAATAACTCTCTTATAAAGAACATAGAAAAAAAAGGAACACATTCATAATAGCATAAAACACAATAAAGTTTTTAATAAATCTAATGAGAAACATGGCAGGATGGCCAGGACAGGTAAGGGGAAAGGCCAGGCAGGAAGCAAAAGCTGGAGGGACAGCTGGAACAGGTAAGGGAGAGGCCAGGAAATGAGCAGAATGGTTTGAAACAGCTAAGGAAGATGAAATTGTCTATCAGTTTGTCATACTGTGGTGGCTTACATATGACGCTGAGGCTAGAGACTATGCCACCGGTGTTTCAAATGCCAACAGGGTTACTACCAATGGTGGACAGGTTTCAGCGGAACTTCCAGACTAAGACAGACTTAGACAAAGGAAGAGGCCAGCCACTTCTCAAAAAATTGGCCAGTAAAAACCCTACAAATAGCAGTGAAAACTGTCTGATGTATTACTGAAAAAGTTTAGGAAAAGCCCTGGGATTCCCTATCAGATACAGTGCTGGAAGTTGAGCCCCTTAGGTTAAAAGGCACTGGGAAAGAGCTGCCTCCTCATAGTAGAGCTGACCTTAATGATGTGGATAGAGTAGAACTTTTGGGACCTCCATTTGTTGATATGGCATGACTCAAAATGAGAAGAAACAGCTGCAAACATAATTAATAATTGGAACATGGAATGTACAAAGTATGAATTTATGAAAATTGGAAGTTGTCAAAAAAGAAACCGAACACATATCCTAGGCATTAGTGAACTGAAATGGACTGATTTTGGCCATTATGAATCAGACAACCATATCATCTACTATGCTGGGAATGACAATCTGAAGAAGAATGGCATGTTGTTGTTGTTGTTCATTATCACAAAGAATATTTCAAAATCTATCCTGAAGTACAATGCTATCAGTGATAGGATAATATCCATATGCCTACAAGGAAGGCCAGTTAATACTATTTTTATATATTATTATATTATATATTATATTATATAGGAGCTCTGGTAGCATAGTGGCTAAGGCACTTGACTGCTAACCAGAA
>NW_006921894.1:2106783-2111205 GCF_000298275.1 Orycteropus afer afer | reverse complement strand
AGATTTTTACCAATTTCTGCAGTCTGTAATTGACCAAACATGCATTCAAGATGTGCTGATTATCACTGGTGACTGGAATACAAAAGTTGGAAACAAGAATCACCTGTAGTTGGAAAATTTTACCTTGGTGATAGAAGTAATGGTGGAGATTGCATGATAGAATTTTGCAGGACCAATGACTTATTTATTGCAAATACCTTTTATCAACAACACAAATGGTTGCTATATAGGTTGACTTCACCAGATGGAGTACACAGGAATCAGATTAACTACATCTGTGGCAAGAGGCCATGGAGAAGCTTGACATCTTCAGCCAGAACAAGGCCAGGAGCTGATTGTGGAACAGACTGTCAAATGCTCATATGCAGATTCAAGTTGAAGTTGTAGACAATTAAAACAAGTCCATGAGAGCCAAAATATCGCCTTTAATATAGCCCTCCTGAATTTACAGATCAACTAAAGAATAGATTTGATGCACTGAACATCAATGACCGAAAACCAGTGGAATTGTGGGATGACATCAAGAACATCATCGATGAAGAAAGCAAAAGGTCATTAAGAAGACAGGAAAGGAAGAGAAGACCAAAATGGACATCGGAAAGGACTCTGAAACTTGCCCTTGAGCAGATAGTAGCTAAAGCAAATGCAAGAAATGACAAGATAAAAGAGCTAAACAGAAGATTTGAAAGAGCAGCTCAAGAAGACAAAGTCAATTATTATAATGAAATGTGCAAAGACATGGAGTTGGAGAGCCAAAAGGGAAGAACATAGTCGGCATTTCTCAAGCTGAAAGAACTGAAGAAAAAATTTAAGCCTCCAGTTGCAATACTGAAAGATCCTATGGGTAATATAGGCACTCCAGTGGCGTAGTGCCTGAGGCATATGACTGCTAACCCGAAGACTGGTGGTTCAAACCCACCAACCACTCCTCATAAGGAAGATCAGGCAGTCTCCACTGAGGTGGAGATACCACCTCAGCAACCCAAGGAGAGGTGGCTATGAGTCAAATCAACAAGTTGGCAGCGAGTTTTTTTTTTTTTTTTTTAATGGGCAATATATTGAATGATGCAGGAAACGCCAAAAAAAGATGAAAGAATATACAGAGTCACTGTACCAGAAGAACTGGTCAATGTTCATCCATTTCAGGAGGTGGTATATGATCAAAAAACAATGGTATTGAAGGAAGAAGTTGAAGCTGCACTGAAAGAATTGGCAAAGAACAAGGCTCCAGGCATTGATGGAATAGTCCCTGAGATGTTTCAACAAACGGATGCCCCACCGGAGGCACTCACTTGGCTATGCCAAGAGATTTGGAAGACAGCTACCTGGCCAACTGACTGGAAGAGATCCATATTTGTACCCATTCCAAAGAAAGGTGATCCCACAGAATGTGGAAATTATCGAACAATATCCTTAATATTTCATGCAAGTAAAATCTTAACTGAAGATAATTCAAAAACGGTTGCAGCAGTATATTGACAGAGAACTTCCAGAAATGCAAGCTGGATTCAGAAGAGGATGTGGAATGAGGGATATCATTGCTGATGTCAGATGGATCTTGGCTGAAAGCAAAGAGTACCAGAAAGATGTTTACTTAAGCTTTATTGACTATGCAAAAGCATTCAATTGTGTGGATCATAACAAATTATGGATAACATTGAGAAGAATGGGAATCCCAGAACACTTAAATGTACTCATGAGGAACCTGTACATAGACCAGGAGGCTGTCATTTGAACAGAACAAGAGGACACTGCATGGTTTAAAATCAGGAAAGGAGATTAGCCTTGGAAGATGGAGGAATAGGCAGACAAGCGACACAGACCCTCTTCAACAAAGAAAAGAAAAACCAATTGACAGAGATATAGAAGATAATCCTGTAGCCCTGAGAAGTGGATTAGGTACCAACTAGTGGAAAACAGGGTGTACAGAGATGGTCGGAGCTGCGGACTGTCAGCTACTCTGACGGGACCAACAGCCTGATTATTTCCAAGTGGTGTTGGGACCTAAGAATTGACCTAAAGATCAGCCTTGGACACCAAGGGCTGCAGGAACAACTGTGCTGGTGGCCTATGACTAGGAAGGGAAACAGCAAGGGAAACAACCTGAACTGTTGACTTTCCACTGTCTGGAGGGCACAGCCATTTGAATTGTTTACACGTGGTGGCCATTTTGAATATTTAAAGTTACCGAGGGTGCAGCCACTTTGAATGTTCACAAGCGACAGCCATTTTGGATATTTAAAGATATCAAGGGTGAAGCCATTTTGAATCTTTACAAGTGGCAACCATTTTGGATTTTAAAGTTATAGGATTCTCATATGGATTCCAGGAACCTAAGAATAGGCTCTGTTTGCCAAGGTCAGCAGGGACATACAATAGGCTGACAACAGTAAAGGAGACAGGTGGTGAGTGTGTAAGTGCTGTCAACTAGAGAATAGAGGAGCACAGCACAGTACCCTGCTTGCATAGACAACATACAAACAAAACAAAGAAAATGAAAATTGTGGCCAAGTCACTCCAACATACAATCACCGATTAAATATAAACATAAAAAGGTCACAATGCCTTGGAGACACCAGAGTATCACAGTCCACACAAAGAAGCAAGATAAAGCAGGAGAAACAAGGGACCAGGATACAGACCCAAAACACATCCTTGAGGAAGACACAGCATTGGAATTCCTGATAAAGAATTCAAAAGAATTATATTTAGGTATCTTCAACAAATTAAGAGACAGATCAAGGAAAACACTGACAAAATTGAGGAAAACACAGAGTAAACCCTACAATAATTTCAAAAGACAACACAAGAACAAAATGACAAAATAAATTAAATCAGGAAGGGAGTGCATGAGGGTTGTATCCTTTCACCATACTTATTCAATCTGTATGCTAAGCAAATAATCCAAGAAGCTGGACTATATGAAGTACATCAGGATTAGAGGAAGACTCATTAACAACCTGTGATATGCAAATGACACAACTTTGCTTGCTGAAAGAGAGGCTGACTTGAAGCACTTGCTGATGAAGACTGAAGACTACAGTCTGCAGTATGGATCAATATCAATATCAATATCAATATCAATATAAAGAAAACAAAAATCCTCACAACTGGACCAATAAGCAGCATCATGATAAACGGAGAAAAGATTGAAGTTGTCAAAAACTTCATATTACTTGGTTCTACAATCAACACCAATGGAGGCAGCAATCAAGACATCAGAAGACATATTGCATTGGGCAAATCTGCTGCAAAAGACCTCTTTCAAGTACTGAGGAGCAAAGATATCTCCTTGAAGACTAAGGTGTGCCTGGCAAAGCCATGGTATTTTCAATTGCCTCATATGCACATGAGAGCTAGACAATGAATTAAGGCCAAAGAAAAGTCAATGCTTTTGAGTTGTGGTGTTGGCAAACAACACTGAAAGTACCATGGACTGCTAAAGAACTGACAAATCTGTCCTGGAAGAAGTGCAGTTGGAATGCTCCTTGGAAGCGAGAATGGCCAGACTTCGTCTCACCTACTTTGGTCATGTTGTAGGAAGTGACTGTTCCTTGGAGAAGGATATCATGCTTGGTAAAGTGGAGAGTCAATGAAAAAGGGGAAGGCCCTCAAAAGGATAGACTGACACAGTGGCTGCAACAATGGGTTCAGGTATAGCAAGGATCATGGGTCTGGCACAGGACCGGGCAGTGTTTTGTTCATAGGGTCGCTGTGATTTGGAGATGACTCGACGCCACCTAACAACAAACAGAAACATGCAAAACTATATGAACAAAAACTTTAAAACAGTAATGAAGTGCATATAATAAAACCCATATTGATGAAGAAGTAAATCATGCCTATGGTTATCTTCACCACAATATATCAGTACTTTGGAAAGCATAAGTTAAAAAAACAAAAGAAAGAAAGAAAGAATTAATCCGACCCACATAGAAAGTATCTAAGACAAATTGAATACTTTTTGAAAGGTTAAAATTTCATATGCTTGGTCAAGGGGGACACCATGCTCAATTGGTACAGCATAGTACAACAAAGACACTGTTCTACATCCAAATTTTCTAAGTAGCAACTGGAGTCTTAAAAGTTCGTGGGTGGCATCTAGGATGTAACAATTGGTCTCTCCTTGTCCAGAGTCACGAAGAGTGGAGAAAATCAAAGACACCTGGAAACAATTAGTCCAAGGGACTGTGGACCATGGGAACCTGAGCCTACATGACCCTGATACCACTGCCAACCACTTGGAAAAAAACTGATGATCCTTGATAGAGTGGGAGAAAAATACGGAACAAATCTAAAAATAATTAAAAATACCAGGCTTGGGGGTTCCGGCAAGATGCCGGACTAGGCAGAAGGATTGCACAGACCCTCTTCAACAAAGAAAAGGGAAACCAATTAACACAGACACAGAAGATAATCTTG
>NW_006921894.1:2077137-2099908 GCF_000298275.1 Orycteropus afer afer | reverse complement strand
AAAAAAAAAAAAAAAATACCAGGCTTACTGGTCTGATAGAGACTGGTAAAACCCTCAAGACTATGGTCCCTAGTTATCCTTTCGGCCTGGAATTGAACTCACTCCCATGGCTTAATTTCCACCCAAACAACAGGCAGGCCTACAAAGTGAACAATTATTAACAGGTAGGTACACTCCTTAAAACAATCAGGGGAGATCAGAAGGACAACATTTGTGCAGCGAGATAGCTCAGAGTGCAGGGCTGCATAGGAAAGGACACAAGGAAAACATAACCACAGGAGGAATTGGGAAGCGAGCCGTAACACTGTGGGGATTGCAATCAATGTCAAGAGAAAAAGTGTGTGTGAATTGTTGAATGGGAAATGAATTTGCTCTGTAAATTTTCACCCAGATCACACACACACACACACACAATTTCATGTGCTGCTTGACATTTAGTTTCACAGGGCTCCAAAGGCCTATGAATTCCCCTGCTCTCAACTGATAAGTCCCAACCCAGCAGGACTCCCCAAGTCGTTTCCTTATCAGAAGACCAGCTGCAGTCCACCTGGTCCTCAACCTAACAAGTTTCACTTCCCTGCCAACTTGCAGAATTATTTAAACAAACTGATCATAAACAGGGGTCACCCTTCTCTCATTACTACAAAACCTGCTTCCACAACCCCTTTTGGTTTACTCTGCTCCCAAGTTCCATCCTTGCTAGGGCCAGCACCGTATGTGCTGTTCTTTCTCCCTTGGGTGTGAGTACAGGCAGTCGCCAGATTACAAACAAATCCTGTTTCTAAGTGCGTCTTTAAGTCTAATTTGTATGTCAGTTGGAACAGTTTGGTATGGTTTGTACATAGTGTCACTCAAATGTTTGTTTTAGTAGTATATGGCATAAAAAACTTTAAAGAAACACTTCCCAGATACACTAAAATATCTTTAACATAATATACCCTCTCCCCACTTATTGACAATCCCATTATCCAAAATTTTGCATTTACAGCAGCAGTGAAAAATCTACTTCCTGGCTATTTTCCACATTAACAAAGTATGTCTGGCAGTAATGAATGTGAGGCGAAAGTAATACTGGCTGTAAGCATTACGATTATGTGTTAACTTGGCTGGGCCATGATTCATAGTGGTTTGATAGTTATATGATAATGTGGTCATCCTTCATTTTTGTATCACAATGAATTTTGATAATAACCTGGTTGGTCTTTAGAACATAACCATGTTGGTGAGGAGAGGGTGTAATTTAGTAATGTTTTGCTATGTGTCCTAAGCTAGTGCCCATTTGCTATTACGAACCATTGTATATACCTCAAATTTTCACTATAACAGGCTTTACCGAAGGAGCTCTGGTGCTGTGGTAAGGCCTTTGGTTGCTAAGCAACAGGTCTGCCATTCAAACCCACCAGCTGCTACAGGAAATAAAGATAAGGCAGACTGCTTCCATAAAGATTTATAGCCTTGGAAATACAGCCCATAGGGGTTACTATGAGTTGGAATGGACTTGATGGCAGTAGGTTTGGTTTTTCCTTTTTGGGTAGGCTTCACAGGGGTTGGTTCATAATCGGTTGGACGGTTAAGTCAGTTAGACGTTTATAACCCAGGGACTAAGGACCGCCTGTGAGTAATAAACTCCTGCCAGCCTCATCTGCCCAGTGTTAGGTGTCATATTTGTGGCCACCTTCACAACCCTAGGATAGGACTCCCTCCCAACCTCCAACAGAGTGGTGAGGGTGGACAAACTGTGATATGCAAGTCCATAGAAAAATTGTGAAGTGGCATGCAGTAACAGTGTTTATCTTTGGGCAAGGAGGTTAGATTGTGAGGTGAAAGGGAACTTATCCTATGTACAACCATATTTTTAAAAACTTCTTACGAGAAACATTTACTCTCATAATAATTAACTATTAAATATTAACTATTAAAAATGGAAGGCACCTGGCATTTCAAACCCACCAGCCACTCCGTGGAAGGAACACTGGGCAATCAATCCACTTCCATACTGCCTGGGAAACCCAAAGGGGGGTGGCTATGAATCAGAATCCAACTGGATGGCAGTGAGTTAGCTTTTTTTTTTTTCTTTATTTAATTAAAAATGGCAAGTAATTTAAATTCCAGAAAGGCTAGGTCATTTCTCCACCAGGTTTCTGTGCAATCTATTAATGGATACCTGGGATTAATTTTTTTTTAAAAAAACTTTATAGCCTGTTAATCTCACCAATCTTGTCACTCCTGGATGTAATCCAAAATACAAGCTCCTTCTTCGGTCTCATTTTTGAGTTTTTTCTGTCCTTCCACGTGTCTGATCTAGTGTTCCACTTTCCTATTCTACCTAACTTGACCACAATCCCCTATCTCCACTTGCTCGTTTTGAAGGAATCCTTGATAGTAGGACTCTTTTTCACAGCAACCCCCACCCCCCAGTTTGGCTTATTTCACTAATTTTTCCATTGAGGACTCTGATTGGAGGCTAGGCAGTATGTCTTCCAATTCGGTTCGGATCCTGCCATTCAACTAGGTGGGTTTAATTTCTACATGGAGAACCTTTAATTCCTATCTCATTTCCCTCATCCTGGGTTTTATCACGCCCAAATCTGTTTTACTGC
This sequence comes from Orycteropus afer afer, assembly GCF_000298275.1. Lineage (NCBI taxonomy): Eukaryota > Metazoa > Chordata > Mammalia > Tubulidentata > Orycteropodidae > Orycteropus > Orycteropus afer. The sequence goes on along the minus strand of NW_006921894.1, from coordinate 2,097,308 downwards.
TGAAATCTGTAATTCAAAACTTTTGACTATCACTTCCGATGCTTTTTGTTTCTCCCTCCTCCTTAGTACACCTGCTCTTCGGCCTCCATAACCCCTCACTTCCTCCCTCTCCATTCCTCATGTTTTCACTTCTTGCCTGTCAATCTTGGACTTCTCAGTCCGTCCCTTCAAGCCAGGAAAGCTCCTTTCCTGACCAAATCCACAGTCCATCTTCTCCACTACCCTCCACGAACCTAGCAACGGGGAGGGGGGGGAGACATGTCAAAATGGTCACAGAAATTGATGATTGTTGAGAGCATTTTTATCTTTTTTCATTTTTCTTAATTTTCAAAATCTCGGCAACAACTTCTAGCTTTTATCAAAATAAGACCTCCCAGTATCTTGGTTGTTGTTGCTGTTAGATGCCGTGGAGTCCTTTCCGACTCATAGCGACCCTTTGCACAGCAGAACGAAACACTGCCCCATCCGCGCCAGCTCCATGATCCCTGCTATACTTGAGCCCATCATTGCAGCTACCGTGTCAATCCATCTCGTTGAAGGCTTCCCCCTCTTTCGTGGACCCTCCACCCTACTAAGCATGACATCCTTCTCCAGGGAAGTATCTTGGAGGTCACTCGATTTCCGTAAGTGAGGCGGAAGTTCCTGACAGCCTCGCAGGGCATGACGGGCCGCAGCGCGCGCGCACTTGTGCGCCAAGCAACGCGGCAGCGCGCCACCCGGGTGGATGGTGGTGCGCACGTGTACCCGTAGCAGCCTCTTCCACTGCAAGCGCAGGGTGCGAACGGTGCACGCGCGTGACCGGCGGAGCCATGTTTGTGGCGCGCAGTATTGCTGCGGATCATAAGGATCTCATCCATGATGTCTCTTTTGATTTTCATGGGCGGCGGATGGCGACCTGCTCCAGTGACCAGAGCGTCAAGGTGCGCACAACGATCTGGGCAGGGCCGAGAGAGGAAGAAGGGGCCTCGGGAGGGGTGAGAGCCTCAGCAAGGGGAGAGGGAAGGCGCATGAGAGTGCGTGTCACTCTCATGCGTCCCTGGGAAGCAGGTGAGTTCGGGCCGTAGGTGAAGGCCCTCCTGCTGCGTAGGTTGTGGGTGTGGGTGTCAAGCCGCCTCCGCGGGGCCGCGCTTCCTAGGAGTCTGCGCAGGAATGTCCAGAGCTGCTGCAGTCCCTGCGCGTGCGCGCTTCTACCGCCAGCGGACGGCCAGGGCTTCGCGTCAATTTCTGGTAGATGGGAGCTGGGTGCGCTCGTCCGAAGACGTGGCTATGGGACTTGTAAGGAAGGATTTACATAGTTTCGTGTGCCTAATCTTCACCTGGGGAGAGGAAACGCACTGAGAACGAAAAATACACATCATTTATATAGCCAATGACGTTTTATACTTGCTGTATAGAAAAAGGTGTGTGTATTTCTTAAAGTTCTGTGCACATGTGTAGACTAATTGACTAGCAAAATTTTTATGAGTATGGTATTTGGGATTTAGGAACCTTAAATAAACTTGGCTTTAGTAGTTGGTGCATAATTTTAAGAACAGTAATATTAACTGGTGTTCCTTGTAGGCATATGGATATGACAGCATTTTACTTTAGGATAGAGCTTGAATGTTCTTTCTGACGATGAATGCGATGCCATTCCTCTCCTGTCATTCCTGTTGTAGTGGACCATTTGATTGTCTGAATTCAGCTCACTAAATCCTAGGATATCAACCTCATGAAAGGAGGGCCACACCGAGGAGGTGCCCCTGCACGCCTTGCCAGAGGCATTCCATTTAATTTTTGACAACTTTCATTTTTCCTAGATTCGTTTTTCATACATTCCACGTTCTAATTATTAATGGACGTTTGCAGCTGTTTCTTCTCATTTTGAGTTGTGCCACATCAGGAAATGAAAGTCCAGAAAGCTTTACTCCATCCACATGGTTAAGATGGACTCTACTTTGAGGAGGCAGCTTTTCTCCAGTCATATTTTGAGTGCCCTACAAGGCACTTGATTGCTAACCAGAGGGCTGACGGTTGAAACCTATCAGCCACTCCTTGGAAGGAAGATGGGGCAATCTACTTCCGTAATGATGCTGCCTTGGAGACCCAAGGAGGGGTCACTTTGAGTCGGCCCTGACTCCACGCACATGACATAACACAACCTGAAGGGCTCATCTGCTGGCACTATATTAGTGTTTCACAGACATTCCTAAGGTTTTCAGTGGCAAATTTTTATTTTAGAAGTGGACTGCCACGTATCTTAGCCTGGAAGTTCCACTGAATCCTGGCTGCGATGGATGACCCAGCAGGTATTGGAGATACTGGCAGCATTGCTTTCAGTATCATAGTAACATGCAAGCCACAGTATGACAGATTGACCAGTGAGTGGTAGAACTTTAAAGAGGCCTAACCAAGTCCATTCTATTTACCCCAGTTGGGAGGAACTTATGATGGGAAGCCCCACCTGGGATCATTTGTAGCAGGGATATGTCCACTGAGTTAAGATAAGCATAATATGTTTAACACCCTTTGCCTTTGAAATTATACTTATTTCAATCTTAGTGCTTTTTGTATTAATTTGTAGAAATTTCTCATGTAAATATGTTTTTTTACTTTCTTGTAGGTCTGGGATAAAAGTGAAAATGGGGATTGGCATTGTACTGCTAGTTGGAAGGTTAGTAATTTATTTTTACAGTGATTTTTTTAAAAAGTTAAAGTGTCCCTTTTCGCTGCAGTGATCGACTTGGCTCAGTCAGTGTCCCTGTTCCAGTTGCTGATGAACTTAAGGGGTGCTGCTGTTTGAAAGATATCCTTTTCCAAATAGAGACAAGTATATTTGAGTGAGATGATGGATACCTATGGAATAGAGGTTTTTGCTTTCTTTGTCCCTCTTCTCGTGGTGGCAGAGATGAATTTTGAAAGAAAAGTGTCAAATATCTGTTGCAACCTATATCATAGCTATGCCCTGTAGCTGAGTTGCATAGAAATCATTTACATTATTTCAAGTAGTTTATCAACTAGCCCTAGTCTGAAACTTGACAGTGAGGCATTTAAATCCATAATCTTGGTTTATGTACTGCATAAAGATTAATCCTTTTTAAGAATTGTTGTCGAACTAGGTTCGCAATTTTTTTATCTTAAGAGAACTTTGACAACTAAGCAGTGGTCATCTTTAAATCTCATTGTTCTAAAGATTCAGGAAAATAAAACACCATTCCCATATGACTTAGACAAGACCCAGGATGCTCCCTCCCCTGTTTACCTATGATGGGGCAGACACAGACCCTCCCAATTCCCAGTCATAAATGGGTTACTGAATTGCTTACCTCTGCTGATGAATCTGAAACAAAAGTTCTTATTAACAAAATTTGGCTAAGCTCTTTCCACCAAGTCCCTGAACTTTGGCTCAGCCTGAGCCAGCATAAAACCCACTGCCATTGAATTGATTCCAAGTAGCAACCCTCATTGGGTTTCCAGGGCTATAAATCTTTACAGAAGTAGATTGTGTCATTTTCCTTCCGTGGAGCAGCTGGTGGGATTGAACTGCTGACCTTGTGGTTAGCAGTCAAATGCCCTACCCACTACACCACCAGAACTCCTTGAGCCGGCATAATAGCCCTTATTGAGGGCCCCTCCTGGAAAATAGGCTGGCAGTCTGCATAAAACAATCTTACTCTACAGTAAAGTCATCCTTTCATCCCATATCCCCACACCTGGGGTTATTTCTAAGGAGCTCTTAAGGCACTTGACTGCTAACCAGAAGTCTGGTGTTTCAAACCCACCCGCCATTCCTCGGAAGGTTGGGCAATATATTTCCGTAGTGATACCGCCTCAGAAACCCAAGGAGGGGTCGCTGTAAGTTGGGTTGACTTGAAGACATAACAACTGGTGGCGTAGTGCCTAAGGCATTTGACTGCTAATAGGAATGTTGGTGGTTCAAACCTACCAGCCACTCCACAGAAGGACGACTGGGCAATCTACTTCCATAAAGATTTACTGCCTCAGAAACCCAAAGGGGGTGGCTATGAGTCAGAGTCTTAGATGACAGTGAGTTTGGCTTTTTGGGGGGTGGGGGTTATTTCTACTCACGTTCAGTTGATATAAAAGAACACTTGAAAAAAGTATCTGAGTTTATAAAAATACGATTTTATGTGCATATAATTTGTTCTATGCCATAATCATTTATCAGTATAATTTTAATGATTAAATTTTATCCTTTTGAACTAGAACAACAGTGGATGTCTGGGGAGGGGGTTGGGTCTGATTTTAGTGAGACATGAAGGGTTTAGAAAGGGAGGGAACTATTCCGCATCCTGTTGATGGTAAGGATGCACTGCTGCATTTGTCAACTCATGCAAAAATGTGAATTTTACTGTATGTAAATCGTACCTCAATAAACATGATGCTAACAACAAAAAAAAGTTAAAGTGTTTACTGTTTATTTGGTGGTATCAGTGACTTGCTGTTCAACTCAGAAAATTATAAGATTTATAATTTTTTTCCTAAAACAGTGGTTTACATTTTCACTATTAAAGTAGCATAAATGCATTTCAGAAACTGTGAGTAAGAAAATATGTAATCCCACAATTCTAAGATTAATTGTTTTTAGCATTTCAGCATACTTTATATTTTCTTGAATTTATTTTTTGTTGTTGTGTTGGGTGAAAGTTTACAGTGCAAATAGTTTTGCATTCAGTAGTTCATGCATATTTTGTCTTGACATTGATTGAATCCCCACAATGTAACAGCTTTCTTCCCACTGCTTCCCTGTGTCCTTTCCTATGCATTCCTGCCGCCAAAGCTTTCTCCCAGTGCAAATGCTGCCTTTCTGATCTTAATATACCTCTTTCTTGCTTTTATTCTTTACATATTTTTAAGTTGTGATCTTTCATTTTTTTTCTAGTTGCTATTGAGTTGATTCCAATTCCATGTGTGTCAGAGTAGAACTGTGCTTAATCAGGTCTTTAATAGCTAATTTTTTGACTCACCAGGCCTGTCTTCTGAGGCACCTCTAGGTGGATTCAAACTTCTAGCCCTTTGGTCAGCAGCTGAACACATTAACCATTTGTACTACCCAGGGACTCTTGTGATATTTTTAAAAAGTTAAACATATACAATTTACCAATTCCAGTCTGAGGTAATCTACCAAAGAGAAATGAAAATAAATGTCCACACAACGTTACTTGCTTGGAATATTCCTAGCAGCATTATTGATAATGGTAAAAACTAGAAATAGTTCAAACGTCCACCAACTGGTAAGGCATAAACAAAATGTGGCTCTTCTATATAATGTACTACTATTTATACAAAGCATTACAAAGGAGTGAATTACTAATACATGCAACAACACAGATAAACCTCAAAAACGTGCTAAGCCAGACACAAAAGACTATGATAGGATTCCAATTATATGAAATTTCTAGAAAAGGCAAAACTGTAGAAATAGAAAGCATATCAATGGTTGCCTGGGGCTTAGGTGGAAATGGGGATTGATTGCAGACTAGCACAAGGGAAATTTTTAGATTGATGGAAGTATTCTAACTATATAAATGTACTAAACTCATTGAGCCATGCACTTGAAATTCCTGACTTGTAAGGTATGCAAAATTCAACCAGAATAAAGCTGTTAAAAAGAAAGCTGGTTCGGGGAGGGGAAGGAGATACACAATGCTTAGGGGACACTGAGCTTATTAGGTGATGAAAAAATTCAGGAACAGTTAATGATAGTCAAGCAAGATGAACAAAATTAATGTCACTGAACTAATCGCACATGTTCATATTGCTGAAATGGTAAATGTCTTGTTATCTATATATTTACCACAGTTAAAAAGAAACCTCTGTGCCTTGATACATTTTTTACTTACTTTATGTTGTTGTGTGCTGTTGAGTTGATTCTGACTCATAGCTACCCTACAAGACAGACATAGGGTGTTCTAGGCCGTAATCTTTATGGGAGGAAATCTCTAGGTGTTTTCTCCTGCAGAGCTGCTGGTGGGTTTAAACTGCTGACCTTTCAGTTGGCAGCCAAGTGCTTAACCATTGTGCTGCCAGGGCTCCTTTTTTACTTAATAGCCTTGTAGAAATAAAAGGTAAAACAAAAATTACTGGACAAAACAAAGGATAAAAAAATAGAGAGTGTGAAGTTTTACCTTTGGAAGATGACATTACTACCTTGTAGAAGTTATTGGGTTAAGTGTTTTCATGTTGTTGATTGTAAAAAAAAAAGTTAGAGATATAGAAGTGTGAAATGTATTTTCTGAGCATAATTGGTGGATTGATGTTGTTATCATATGGTATTTTTACTGGAAACCACTAGCAGCTAATTTTGATGTGAAATGCTTGAAGACCTTTCTATCCCTCCCCCCCCCTTTTTTTTTTGGTCAAGTTGAAGCATTCAGGAATAGTAATACAATAATTTTTTGTAATGGGATAATTTTCATATATAAAGGTATTGGTACTAAGCTTTCAGTTATTTTCTCAGTAGAATGCAAGAATTTGAGCTTCTATTTGCTCACTCAGTGCATCTTTTCCTAGAATGGTCCACTGTCTAGTCAGACATCCATTACAATCACATACACAGTATGTTATCATAATCTTTATATACTTTGATAGCAAATAATTTAGGTTAATTTAATTCTATTTATTTTGTTAGATGGATATTTTCTGTACAGAGAAATTTGCTAGTTAAAAAATGGTAGACTGGTAGCATCTCTGCTTAAAAGTTTGGTAAGCCTAAATTCTGAAACAGGTCTCCAGTTGAATTGTTCTTTATTAGTAAAAAGGTTAAAAGAATTTAACTCCAGAGGGGCCATAATTCTAAATACAGACTGTCTTCTAGAAGTTAGAAAATTTAGATACTGAATATCTGTCCTGTTTTTTTTTTTTTTTTTTTTTGATTTCCAGACCCATAGTGGATCAGTGTGGCGTGTAACATGGGCCCACCCTGAGTTTGGACAAGTTTTGGCTTCCTGTTCTTTTGACCGAACAGCTGCTGTATGGGAAGAAATTGTCGGAGAATCAAATGATAAACTGCGAGGACAGAGTCACTGGGTGAGACATTTGTTAGTAGTCCATGGAATGGGGATGAGGGTGCTGTGCACCTCAGGCACTTGGTAAAATGTTATCACTCCCTAGTATATTTCCTGTTTCCATTTTTTTCATCTATGTTTTTATCCTACTTGTTTATTTAATTTTGTCTTTTTTTAATATAATTTAAATTGTTAATTAATTTTTTCAGGTTAAGAGGACAACTCTAGTGGATAGCAGAACATCAGTTACTGATGTGAAATTTGCTCCCAAGCATATGGGTCTTATGTTAGCAACCTGTTCAGCCGATGGTATAGTAAGAATATACGAGGCACCAGATGTTATGAATCTTAGTCAGTGGTCTCTGCAGCATGAGATCTCATGTAAGCTAAGCTGTAGTTGTATTTCTTGGAACCCTTCAAGGTAAGCTAAATACCAAACCTCTGATAATATAATTATAGTAAAGCAAATGGGTAAATTTTTAAGCTAAGAATCTGATGGTTTATTTTCTTAAAAATGTTTTTCTCGAGCAAGTAATCATTTTCATTATTTAAAGCATTGTATGGAAAGTAAAACTTATCACTTCTCCATGCTATCTTGTGTCTTTTTTTTTCCCCGTTTATATTGTGATTTGAGTGAAGGTTTACCAAACAAATTGGTTTTCCATTCAATAGTTCATATACATTTTGTTTTGTGACATTGATTGTAGTTCCCACTTCCTCCCTGTGGTAACCATTTCCATTCATCTTTCTTTCCTGTCCATTTCTACCTTTTGAAATGGGCAAATGCTCATATGGTTGGTTGGTATTATTCGCCTTATAGGCCTGACTATTGTTCGGCTGAAAGTTGAGCCATGGTAGTAACTTTAGTTCCAGACTTTAGGGGTGACTAAGGCATTGTCATGTGACTTGTCCCCCATTTCCACTCCTCAGAGGAAGCTAACAATTGCAAATATTTTGGTATGAAACTTCTGGGCATTTTTTATTACATATACATATTTAATGGGTTCATGAATACAAATATATGCAAATACACCCAAAAATGTATTACATTAAGGTAGACACAAAACAAAAACACATACATAAATACATATTTTTTTCTCTCCCAGCAATTTGCATTTTCTATTTTAAAATGTTCCATTGTGAACATTTTTCTGTATATTAGTACATATAGCTCTGTCTCATTTGTTTATTGCTGTATAGAATGTGGGACCTCTGGTAGCGTAATGCCTAAGACACTTGACTACTAACGAGAAGGCTGAGGTTCAAACTCACCAGACACTCCTCGAAAGGAAGATGGGGCAGTCTACTTCCGTAGTGATACTGCCTCAGAAACCCAAGGAGGGGTCACTGTGAGTTGGGTCCGACTCGATGGCACATAACAACAACAACAACAATGTATAGAATGTGACTATGAACGTACCATGGTTGATTTTCATTGAACTGTTGTTCAAAATTATACAAATAATGAATCATTTGGTAAAGGAATTAAAATAGTATATAGAGGGGTACAAAATGAAAAATTGAAGTCCCCTTATCCTCTAAAAACAAATGCTGTTAATACTGTTTTTAGACTTTAATTCTGGTAGTTACCTTTTGTAATGATTTACATATGCTTCTGGTACTTGCTATATTATCTTTGTTGTTGTTAATTGCCTTTAGGTTGATTCTGACTCATGGTGATCCCATGTGTTAATAGTAGAACAGTTCCATTAGAGTTTTCAAGGTAGAAGCATCTCTAGGCCCTTCTTCTGAGGTGACATTCAAACCACCAACCTTTCAGCTAACAGTAGAGTGCTTAGCCATTAGCCCACATAATTATTTTTAAACAGTATCTCTGGTGGCACAGTGCCTAAGGCATTTGACTGCTAACCAGAAAGCTGGTAGTTCAAACCCACCAGCTGCTCCTCAGAGGGAAGATCTCTACTTCAGTAGAGATACTGCCTGAGAAACCCAAGGAGGGGTTTCTGTGAGTTGGAAATGACTCCATGGCAGTGAGTTGGGATTTTTTTTTTTTCCTTTAATTTGGCTTTTTTTTTTTTTTGGTACTTACTGATAAGGAGCTCTGATTGCACAGTTCCCAAGGCATTTGACTGCTAACAAGAAGGTTGGCAGTTCAAACCCACCAGCCATTCCACGGGAGGAAGACAGGGCAATCTACTCCCGTAAAGATTTACAGCCTCGGAAACCCACTGTGGGGGGGGGGGGTCACTGTAAGTCAGAATCAACTAGGTGGCAGTGGGTTTGGTTTTTGGTTTTCATACTTACTGATAAGAAGCCTTGGTTGCACAATGGTTAAAGCTTTCACTTCCTAACTAAAAGGTCAGCAGTTCAAACCCACCAGCAGCTCTGGGGAGAAAAAACCTGGTGACGTGTGTGTTTCTGTAAAGATTATCTATGGGGCACTTGTATTCTATCCTAAAGGGTCACTATGACTTGGAATTGACTTGACAGCACACAATTACAGCATCCTTACTGATATGAAGATGAATTTAGCAGCACTAAATTACACAACTTCTCATTTCTTAAGGTATGACAACATAGATATATTTTGGTGTTAGATATATTATGTTGGAAATTAGTTATGCTGATAGTTATAATTTAAAATAATCTATTTCTTATTATTATTGATTATATTTATTGATTTATTGATTGATGTCCTTCTTAAAAAAGGAAATTAGCTTATTTTGCTTTTACCTCACATTCACTTTTCTATTTCCTAATTTTTGTTTTATTCCTTGTATTTACAAAATTCATAATAATTATACTTTTTGTGAATATTTAATACACATATAAATGTTTTGTCCTTCATTATCACTTGATCCTAAAATTTAACAGTCAAATTTATAATATTAGATTATGTAAATACTTTTTCCACATTCAAAATGTAATCTGTATTATTAAAACTTTGTTGTTCACCCAGAATAATCTCCAAGTGTTACTGTCTGATGGATGCTTTTTTTTTTTCTTCTTGATTTCTTTACTCTAGGTGATAATTAACTGTCACAATTTTTAAATTGCATTTCATCTTCAAATTCTTTTTCATTTTGGTGGCTTACTTCTTATAATATTTTTCCATATGGGATAGATAGCAAACTCTTTGAATTCTAGCATACTTGAAATGCCTTCATCTTGCCTAATGTTTAATTGATAGGTTAGCTAGTTTTAGAGCTTTAGGCTTAAAATATAAGAACTTTGGAAATACTGTCCGAACTTCTTTTTAATGTCAGGTGTTGTTAATGAGAAGCCTGAGGTCAATCTAATGCTGGTTCTTTGGTAGGTAACTTTTTCCCTCTGGAAGTTTTTAGGATTTTATCTCACTACTTTGAGTTCTATTACAAGTATATTCTCCTAGTTGGTTGTTTGCTATTTGATACTTTTTACAAAGCGTTTGACAGTCAATAGAAAATTCTTAATTTTAACGTGGCCACATTTTCTGGTCTTTTGTTTATTGTTATAATGTTTCTCTTTTTTTTGTATTTTAGAGATTCTGTTCTCTACTCTGAGGCATAAATGTATTCTGAAAGATTTTTGGTGTGCCTTTCCTATTTAGGGGGAGCTCTGGTGGTGTAGTGGCTAAGGCATTTAACTGCTAACCAGAAGGCTGGAGGCTCAAACCCACCAGCCACTCCTCGGAAGGAAGATTGGGCAATCTACTTCCATAGTAATACTGCCTCAGAAGCCCAAGGAGGGGTCACTGTGGGTAGGATCCGACTCGACAGCAGTGAGTTTGGTTTTGGTTTTTCCTATTTAGGATGTTAAGGGCCCTGGAATTGCTTTGCTTGGTTTGAAGTAATTGAATTCTAAAACTTAACCTGATATTTCTAGGTATTTTTTTCTTTTCAAAAGATTTTTTTTTTAATTAGGAAAATTTTAAGGAATTCTAAAACTAAGGAGTAACAAAAGTACAGTAGACATTTTGGACAGAAATCTATCACCTGACTATAATAATTATCAACTCTTAAAGCTACTCTTGTTTCATCTATATGTGCTTTCCCCTAAAAAACTGGATTATTTTGAAGCAAACCTAGACATATAATATTCGGTGTTGATCTTTTTTGATTAATCCTGCTTAACACTTAATCCCTTTCAAAGTGAGGGTTCTTTTCTTCAAATTGGGGTTATCTTATTTTGTTTGATAGTTTATCCTCTTCTCTTGTCTCTGTTCTAAATTTCTGGAGCTCATATTTCCTGGATTCACTCTCCATTTATTTAAAATTATTTGGAAATTGATTACTTTGTCTTCTATATCTCTAGCTTGTTTTCCAGGTATACATTTTATCCCAATAGTTGGGTTTTTTTTTTTTTTTTTGGCAGGGGGAAGCAATCATTTTCAATTTTTAAGGCGTCTTTTTTTTTCCTGATTACTTCTCTTTTGTACCAGCCATTTTTTGTATCCTAATTAGAATTTTTTAAAAAGTTCATATTTATTCCCTGAATTAATCCATTTTCTCAAAAATCCATTGTTCTGTTTGTATACATTGGTTTTTATCTTACATGCCCCTTGTTTTCCTTAATTGCTAGTTTGTCCTTGATAATCTATTTTTATTTATGAATAAAACATTATTATGCTCATTACAGAAAACTAGTTTTGATAGTTTTCTCCTATTATGTGTTGTTTTCCACTCTGAAATACCCAAACCCAAATCCACTGTTATCGAGTCAATTCCAAGTCATAGTGACTCTATACAGAGTAGAACTCTCCTGTAGGGTTTCCAGGACTGTAAGTCTTTATGAAAGTAGACTGACTCATCTTTCTCTTACGGGGTAGCTAGTGGGATTGAATAGTCGACCCTTTGATAGCAGGTGAATACTTTAACCACTGTGTCATCAGAGATTCTTTCATTTTTGAACAGAAAGGCTGAATTGGAGTTTTGTTGAAGTATGATGTGTGGGTTGGCAGGCAGGCTTTCTTGTAGGGTATGTGCATTAAGAGTGAGCTAGCAGGCTGGGATATCCACAGGTTGCCAAAATGAAGAGGGCTTTACTTTTGGGATGGAATACTTCAGTGTATTTTATTTCTCCTTATCCTACTAACCAGAAGGCTGGTGGTTCAAACCTACCAGCCACTTCTCCAAAAGAAGACTGAGCAATCTACGATAGAGATACCGCCTCAAAAACCCAAGGAGGGGCCCCTGTGAGTTGGGATGGACTCCACAGGAGTAAGTTTGATTTTCATCCTACCCCATCACTGTTGGAGTACTACAGGCAGTCCCTGGATTCTGAATGCATTCTCTTCCTAAATCCTAAATTTTAAGTCAAATTTGTATATAAGATGAAGCAATAAGGTATGATTTGTATCTAATGGCAGTCAAATGTTTGTCTTAATTTATAATGTACCTTTCTATGCTTAAAAATACATTAAAGAAACACTCTGAAGTACACTAAAATATCTTTAACATAATAATTCCATTCTCCTTGCCATTAAGTTGCTTCTGACTCATAGTGACAGTGACTCTATAGGACACCGTACAGCTGCCTCACAGGGTTTCCAAGGCTGTAAATCTTTATGGAAGCAGACTGCCCATGTTTTCTCCTACAGAGCAGCTGATGGTTTCAAACCACCAACCTTTTGGTTAGCACTGAGTGCTTAACCACTGTGCCACCAGGACTCCTTAACATAATCCAAAGAAAGAAAGAAAGAAACCCAAACTCACTGCCATTGAGTTGAATCTGACTCATAGCAACCTCTTCTTGGGTTTCTGAGGTGGTATCTGCAGAGATAGATTGCCCAGTCTTCCTTCCCAGGAGTGGGTAGTGAGTTTAAACCACCAGCCTTCTGGTTAGCAGTCAATTGCCTTAGGCACTATGCTACCACAACTCCTCCTTAACATAATAATACGGTAATAATGACAGTGTTTTGATGTATGGTGCAAAGTAGCATCTATTCCTACGATGCATTGGAACCATTGTATGTACCTCAAACCGTTGTATGTACTTAAATTTTTAATAGGCATTGTGCAGGTTGGTTCTTAACTTAATAACAGTGTTTTGATATATGGTGCAAAGTAGCATCCTTTTGTTACTATGAACTGTTGTATGTACCTCACATTTTTAATAGGCTTTATGGGGGTTGGTTCTTAACTACAGGTTATATGTAAGTCAGACATTTTGTTTCAAGTTATCTCTCTTTCAAGTTCTAATCTTTTCACTAAGATCCTACTTCAGATTTTTCTTAGCCCTAGGGCAGAGACAGCTTTCCAAAGCCCTGCGTTTTCTGAATGCAGTTCTTTAAATGAATAATCTCTTGGTAAGATTGCTGCAGGAGCTCTGATGGTTTAGTGCTTAAGGCATTAGACTGCTAACCAGAAGGCTGGTGGTTCAAACCTACCAGCCACTGCTCAGAAGGAAGATTGGGCAAACTACTTCCTCAGTGATACCACCTCGGAAACCCAAGGAGGGGTTGCTATGAGTCAGATCCAACCCGATGGCAGTGTTTGTTTTTTTTGGTAAGATTGCCCCATCGCACATTTTTGTTCTTTTGTTAATTCAAGGTTGGCACTTCTGGAATTTCCTGATACGACTACCCTTATGGGCACCCTTACTCTTTGCATTTTCTGTCACTGTACTCTCCTGTTTCCTGTCTCGTAGGAATTCCTGCAAATATTTATTTTCTACTGGCACACACACACACACACACACACACAAACTCACTGCCATGGAGTGGGATCTGACTCATAGCAACCCCTCCTTGGGTTCCTGTGGCGGTATCACTGCGGAATTAGATTGCCCAACCTTCCTTCCAAGGAGTGGCTGGGAGATTAGAATCCCCAGCCTTCTGGTTAGTTGTCAAATGCCTTAGGCACTATGCATGGCACTACGCCACCAGAGCTCCCTCTACTGGCACGTATTCTTGATTTCTAGTGCTGTTATGACTATTTTTTCATCATTTTAGTGGAAGCTTTAGGGAAGAGAAGTAGATGCCGGTCTGCTATATTCAATTAGAGTCTTTGTGCTTTTTCTCAGTGTTGTGAGTTATATTTAGGAAATACTTTAAATGTAAGTATCTTATTTCTGGGTGTACAAATTAAGTAATCCTTAAATCAGGTTATGTAGATGTTTTATAATTTGATTTAAAAACTTTTTAAAACCCTAATAATGTTTAGTAACGTGAATTCTAAGTAGTTTTAGAATATGTTACTGTAAATATACTTTCAGTCTTCATTCAGATATTTAGCATTGTAAAATCATAGCTTATATTTGTAGAATATTGAAAAAAGAAAACTTGAGATATGGAAACTACTGTGGAATTTAACTATTTGCATGGCCAAATATTGATTGTAAATATTTTATTACAGTAGCACTTTGTAGTTTACTTGGTATTTTTCCTATATTAGATCATTTGGCCTAATTATTTGAATCTTTAGCAATAAAGAATTAAAACCTTTTTTAAAATATCCATATTTGTTGTTAGTTTTAAGAAGCTGGCAGATAACAATATCAATGTTAAAAGTTAAGTGTGTTAAGCTAGGTGTATAGAGAAGCAAAAACCAGGAAAGCTTATGTATATATTGAAAAAACCAAACTCACTGCCGTCGAATTGGATCCGACTCACAGCGACCCTTCCTTGGGTTTCCGAGGCTGTATCACTATGTAAGGAGATTGCCCAGTCTTCCTTTGGAGGAGTGGATGGTGGGTTTGAACAGCCAGACTTCTGGTTAGCAGTCCAAGTGCCTTAGGCACTGTACCACCAGAGCTCCTTATGTATATAGAGAAATTTATCTTAGGAAAATGATGCACACAGGTATAGAGGCTGGCAAGTCCCAAGTACCTGGATCAAATGTCAAGCTGGAGGCTTTTCCCAACTCTTGGAGTGGCAAGAGCTGATGAGCTCAAGGTTCACAGGCAGTATACCGGCTTTTGACTTTAGCGGATGACAAATGCAAGATCACGAGGCAGAATGGTGGATTGGTCTCTCATGGACAGTTGTAGGCAGCACAACAGGATCTGGATCCATAGAGCGTTCCCTAATTTTCCCAAGATGTCTGTATATATTTTGGAAGCAGGCCATACCCCTAGGGAAACTCCCTTTCAGTGGATTGGCTGCTCAGAGCAGGGATACCAGATCTCATCATGGAAATAACCACATCACAGCTGCTTAAACCACTCAAGAGTTGTGGTCCAGCCAAGTTGACACATAACCCCAACTATCACATTAAGCAAAAGTTTCATAGAGATGTTCATAGAGATATTAATCTGACTGAGAGAGGCTAAGGGAATTAATATCTAGGTAATTAGGCATAACCAAAAACCAAACCAAACACACTGCCATCAGATCCAAATCATAGTGACCCTCCTTGGGTTTCTGAGGCAGTGTCACTACAGAAGTAGATTGCCCAAGCTTCTGAGGAGTGGTTGGTGGGTTTGAACTGCCAGCCTTCTGGTTAGCAGTCAAATGCCTTAGGTACTGTGCTACCAGAGCTTGATAAAATCATTTAACTTCACTTCAGCAGAACCATTTTCTTGTATCTTTCTCTTTTCAAAATGAGGTTGACCACAAATGACTCCAGTGAGAATAACATGAGGACCATGACTTCCTGAGGAGAGGTCTTTTTACTTATCTTCCCTCCATCTGTGTTTCTTTTTGTACAAATCACTTAATTTTTTTTTGTTTTGAATTTGGTATATCACAAAGTATTGTAGAGTGACTTTTCATTCCTTAATAATGACCAAATCTTTCAGGAGGAAAAAGTGCTAAAATTTGGTTTGATAGAGACTGGTGGAACCCTTGAGACAATGACTTTTCTTACTTACCCTATAACTCTTTAAGCCACCTCCGTGGCTCAGCTTTCAGTCAAATAGACAAGCCTATAAGGTGAATGACATCAGAGAGGTATATTCTCCTTAGAGCCCTCAATCATTTGAGATCAAAGGGCAGTATTTGCCCAGGATAAAGCTCAGAAGGCAAGAAGTGATAGGAAAGAAGGACAAATGGAAATAGGAAACACAGGGAGGAAGTAGAAAGAGTGTTGTTACATTGTGGGGATTAGTCAGTGTCATTAATCAAAGTGTGTATGAATTGTTGAATGGAAAACCACTTTGCTCTGTAAACTTTCACCCAAATCTCAATAAAAAGTTAAAAAAAAAAGTGCTACAATCTCTAAGGCATTTTAAAAAATCTTTTAAATACTTGAACATTTAGATACTTCCTTACATGTCAGTAAGAAAATGTGAAAGTCATCCCAAAAGATGGCATCCCAAGTTACTACGTGAAACCTTCTCAGGCTTACACTTACAAGGTGTGGTGTGTCTGGTGGGTGACAGGGTTCTGGTTGCTGTCACAGTGGCAGCATATTGACATGTAGGTTATGTATCTGCTTGATTCCAGTTTTTTTAATTCTCTGAATTAAATGGGTATTAATTTCATCATTATGACATTGTTTACTCTTCATTTCTAGCTCTCGTGCTCATTCCCCTATGATAGCTGTAGGAAGTGATGACAGTAGTCCAAATGCAATGGCCAAGGTTCAGATTTTTGAATATAATGAAAATACCAGGTAAGTATTGTTTTGGTTTTAATTTTTGTTCAGAATTACATGTAATCTTTAAGAATTAATTTCTTTACTCATTAACTGAATTACACATTACTCATTATATATTTATTGATTTCCTATAGTATGCAAGGTTCTGTGCCAGCCTCTGATAATACAGAATTGAATAATATAGAGAAAGTACTTGATTTCACATATGTAGCATCTTCCAGGGAAAACAAAACGAAATAGGGGGATGAATTTTACAAATCAGGAGAATCAGAATGTTGAGAGTTTTTGTCTAGGGGGAGCTAATCTAGCTTAGGAGGTCAGGGAGGTTCATCCTGAAAATGTGTATGATGAGCTCTCTAAATGAAGAAGGGCAAAGGTACTCCATGTGGAGAAAACACTATGTGGTAAGGCCCATGGACAAAAAGAGCCAATATATGTTTACTGTGTTTTAAACATAATACCCAAAAGGGAATGTGGTGAGATATATGCAAGCCACATATCTGTGGGACCTAAAGTTCAGTGTTTTAAGCTGTATAAGGGTAACAGGAATCATTAGAAATAATAAGATCAGATGGCTCTTTAACTCTTCCATAGTAATGAATGTGTATTGGAGGGGAATATGAGTAGATTTAGGGTAAGTATGCTGTTATAATAGTCCATATGGGAGATTATAGTGGCTTTGGAATAGAGTAGTGGCAGTACAGGTGGAAAGAAGAGGAATTCAAGACTAATTTAAGAAGTGGTATCAATAGGATCTGGAGATTCATTTGATGTGGGAGGTAAGTGAGAAGAGGATGATTTCCAAGGTTTTGGTATGATAGTTCAAAGAATAGTGTGTCATGTCTTAGACTAGAACTCTGTATGACGGCAGATTTGGGTAGATTTTGACAGCACATGAAGTAATTTTGGTCATGTTCAGATACGAGTACTTATAAAACACCTCAGAGCTATAAGCACTCTGAGATACATTCAATGTCTTATGGGAGAAAACACACCTCTGGAGTGATCAGGTGGGCTTTGCAGATGCTAGACAAAGTTTTGGGTCCAATAGTCAGATACTATGTAGAACAAGAAGCAGAAGAGAGTAACTAGTGTAATTCCTGTGGAGTTTGCAATTTAAAATATTACTACTTAGATTTTCAAAGGGTCCTATCTTCTGCATTCCTAGATTTTTGATTTCTTGGAGAAATTTTATCTACAACAGCACTTTATTTATTTATTGTGATTTAGGTGAAGATTTACAGAGCAAATTCACTTTCCATAAAGCAGTTCACATATACTTTCTCTCATGTCATTGACCACAATTTACCACAATGCAACAGCTCCCCTCCCAGTTCCTCCCCGTAGTTACCTCTTCCCAGTGTCCATCCCTCCATGCACTCTTGCCCCCTGAGCTGTCTCCCTGTGCATAAGCAGCCCTTCTTTCTCCCATGATTCTTCTCTCCAAGGAGTGTATCTACTTGAGTTAAATGTTTAACTCATATGCTACAACAGCACTTTTTAATAAAACTTTCTACAATGATGGCAATGTTTGTCTCTGCACAAATACAGTAGACACTAGCCACATGTTAACTACTGAATCTTGAAATGTGTCTAGTCAACCAAGGAGCTGAATTTATTAATTTTAATTTATATTTAAATAGGTATATGTAGCTAGTGACTGCTGTATTGGACAGCACAGTTCTAGAATATAGAAACCTTCCTCTAGAACTCTTTGAGGTTTTTGTAGCCTTTCAGGTTTTAAATCTGTGACCTACATTTATAGCACATTTTAAAGACAATGTTGTTTAAAGTAATTACATTCAACTTCAGCTGAGCAGAATGGTTATGGAAGCATACATAAATATAAAATTTAAAAGGTAGACCATTTCTGAAACTTAGGAAAAAGTACTTCATAAGATTTGATTGAAAGAATAAAGTTAGTTAAAGCGCAGGGCACATAGAAAAGTACCTAAATGCTTAAAATAATCTAGTGATAAAAAATAATCTTGAGATTGCATATGAACCTCTTAGCTAGCAGAATATGTCTAATTAGGGGATGCAATGGAGTTGGGGTGGAATAGTTCTAGGGTTAGCTGAATGACGTATCACTTGATGAGAGCAAGGACCCAAGTGTTTTTCAGTTTTTGCTCAGTCATCCTTGTATGCTGGTGATCTCTTTCTTATGATCACAAGAGATCTGTAACAGTTTCAGATTTCACATG
Source organism: Orycteropus afer afer (assembly GCF_000298275.1). NCBI lineage: Eukaryota > Metazoa > Chordata > Mammalia > Tubulidentata > Orycteropodidae > Orycteropus > Orycteropus afer. Next base: position 2,078,618 of record NW_006921894.1, on the reverse strand, counting down.
CAGATACAAAGCAGGGCATTTTCTTTCATATGTCTTTTTATATTAAGGGGAAAAACTTTTCTATAAACAGCAGGCTTCTCATCAGTTCCTATTTGCCAGAATTGAGTCACTCATCAATGGTTTAGCTGCAGATAGGCAGACAGCAAATAGCTGGTATTTTCAGCATCCAAAATGAAGAGGAAGTGGTTTTGGGTAGGTAACAATGTCTGCTTCATTTTTATACCTTTCTTATTTATGTAAGAGTAAGTGTGGTTTAAGAAGTTACTGGACCTTTTGAGTTCATTTCTTTATTCATTATCATTAGTTCATGCACATTTTGTTTTGTGACACTGCTTGCAATCCCCATAATGTAATAGCTCTCTTCCCACTTCCTCCCTGTGGTTACCTTTTCCCTTCTTTCTTATGTATTCCTGCCATCTAAGCTTTTTTTTCCAGTGTAAATGCTGCCCCTCTGGTTTCCCAAGGTTGATTGTTCTAAGAAGTGCCACTTCCTGTTATAATTGTTCACCTCATAGGCTGTCTATTGTTTGGTTGAAAGTTAAGCCATGGGAATGACTTCCATTCCAAGCATGAGTCTCTATCAGACCAGTAATCCTTGTTTGTTTGTTTTTTATATAACTTTGTGGTTTGTTCCACGTTTCTCTCCCACTCTATCCAGGATCACCTATTCTGATGCTTTTTGAATGTTTTGTCAGTGACAGCTGGGCATCATCTAATTCTTAAGGTCTCAGGGTTATGTAGGCTGAGTATCCATAGTCCATTAGTCTCTTGTTGTCATTAGGTGCCATTGAGTCAGCTCCGACTCATTGCAACCCTATATACAATAGAACAAAACATTGCCTGGTCCTGCGCCTTCCTCACAATCTTTGTTATGCTTGAACCCATTATTGCAGCTACTGTATCAATCCATCTCATTAAAGGTCTTCCCCATTTTTGCCAACACTATACTCTAACAAGTGTGATATTCTTTTCCAGGGACTGGTCCCTTTGGCAACATGACCAAAGTACATGAAACGAAGTCTGTCCATTCTCATTTCTAAGGAGCATTCTGGCTCCATTTCTTCCCAGGTTTGTTCGTTTTTCTGACATTCCATGGTATTTTCAGTGTTCTTTGCAAATGCCATAATTCAAAGGCATCAGTTTTTTTCTGTCTTCCTTATTCATTGTCCAGCTTTCACATGCATATTAAAGTGATTGAAAACACCATAGCTTGGGTTAGGTGCACCTTAGTCTTTGTAATGACATCCTTGCTCTTTAGTAATTTAAAGAGATCTCTTGTAGCAGCTTTGCCCAGTGCAATACAACATCTAATTTCTTGACTGCTGCTTCCATGGGTGTTGATTGTGCATCCAAGTAAAAAAAAATCATTAACAACTTTAATCTTTTCTCTGTTTGTTATGATATTGCTTATTGTGATAGTTGGAGCTGTGTATCAACTTGGCTGGACCCCAGTTCTGTGTGGTTGTTCCCATGATGGGATC
>NW_006921894.1:2075845-2077037 GCF_000298275.1 Orycteropus afer afer | reverse complement strand
AACCGTGGTGTGCTGACTACAACCTTCCATGAGTGAGCAGCCCACCGCTCGGCCTGGAGATCTTGGATTTGTCTTTCGTTGGAGTCAACAACCAGTGTACTGCCTGCCAGCCTTGAATTTCTCGGCCCCCTGCGCCTGCGGAAGCTAAGGCTGCCTCCAGCCTGACGTTTCCTCCAGGGACTTTGGACTTGACAAACTATACGTTTGTGAGCCATTTTCATAAGATAAATTTCTCTCTCTATATATAATTATATACGCTTTGCTGGTTTTTGTGTTTCTCTAGAGAACCCAATCTAACACATTTGGTACCGAGAGTGGTTCTAGAGAGACAAAATCATAAGGATGGGCTTCCTAGATTGATTCTCCAGTTTGATTAATTTTGATAACACTGGCGACTCTGCGTCTGCTAGTAAAGAGAGCCCTACTAATCCATGGCGTGAGGTGGCAAAATTAATATGTGAAATAGCACCACCAATAGATCTAGTACTTGTGAGAAGTGACGCTCTGGGTGATGGGATATTTGATACTTTTCTGCAATTTTGTCAGAATGAGAAGTATACGGAAGCTGGTTGGTTGGTCTTTCTTACACTGGATAAATTGGTGAAAGAGCGAGATGGGCTCAAAGCTGCTGAGTCTTGGCTTAAGCGCCACATAAACAACCTCAGTGCTTCCAGCTGTGCTCTGAAAGAAAGCCTTATAGCTTCTACTACCAGGGCTAACATTGCTGAAACCCAAATCCAGAGGCTTATTTTAAGAGACACTGATTTATAACGCCAGCTCAATTGCCAACCCAGAACGGTGTCTGCCATTAAAGTGAGGGCATTGATTGGAAAATAATGGGATCCTGTAACCTGGAATGGGGACATATGGACAGATGATCAGGAAGATCAGGATATGGAGCCTGTAAACTCTGTTGAATCCCTCCCATCGGAACAGATTACTGTAAAACCATTATCCCCCCCCACCTCAGTTTGAGGGGACTAGCCAAACCGATCTTGCAGAGTTACTGTGTGAGGCAGAGGCCATGGAAAACATTCCTGAATGCTCTCAGGAGCTGCCTCAAGCACCTATTCTGGCAGCTCAGCCCATAACAAAGGTCAAGTCTAAGCAAGCCCCAAGAGGTGAAATAGAAAATGTGACTGAGGAGTTGATACGCTATACTCAAAAAGACCTACTTGATTTTGCCAACATG
>NW_006921894.1:2048257-2063962 GCF_000298275.1 Orycteropus afer afer | reverse complement strand
TTTCCCTAGGGGTGTGGCCTGCTTCCAGGATATCCAGGGACATCCTGGGAAGAGAGACATTCTTTGAGGGATTGGAACCCTGGTTTGCTGACTACAACCTTCTGTGAGTGAGCAGCCCACCGCTCGGCCTGGAGATCTTGGATTCATCTTTTGTTGGAGTCAACAACTAGTGTACTGCCTGCCAGCCTTGAATTTCTCGGCCCCCTGCACTTGGTGGAAGCTAAGGCTGCCGCCAGCCCGACGTTTCCTCCAGGGACTTTGGAGTAGCCAGCTTCTATACGTTTGTGAGCCATTTTCCTAAGATAAATCTCTCTCTCTCTCTCTCCCCTTTGCTGGTTTTTGTGTTTCTCTAGAGAACCCAATCTAACACACTTATTGATCCAATTTTGAGGGTTTTTGTTTTCTTTTGTTGAGATGTAATCTATACTGAAGACAGTATAGTCTTTGATCTTCATCAGTAAGTGCTTCAGCTCATCTTCATGTTCAGCAAACTAGTCCTTTAGACCAGTTGTTTCCACGCGTCTTTGATTTTCTTCACTCTTCCTTGCTTTGGACTAGGAGAGTCTAGTAGTTGCATCTTGGATGGCTGCTTGCAAGATTTTAAGACCCCAGTCACTACTCACTAAAGTAGAATCTAGAACAGTGTTTTTGTGTACTGTGTTAATGCCAGTTGAGCTTGATGTCCACTGTGACCATGGTCCCGAGCCCGCAGGCCCTGTGACTCTCGCCTTCAGGATGTTTGATTGTGGCTAAGAAGTTACCATAACTTTGGTCCCTGTTTGCTCTATTATATGTATGAACACTTTTATATCACATGCAAATATATATGTAGACTAGGAGCTGTGGTAGCACTGTGGCTAAGGCACTTGACTGCTAACCAGAAGGCTGGCAGTTCAAACCCACCAGCCACTCCTCTGAAGGAAGATAGGGCAATCTACTTCCATAGTCATACTGCCTCAGAAACCTAAGAAGGGGTCGCTATGAGTTGGGGCCGACTCGATGGCACATAACAACAACAACAATATCATTTGCCAAGCCTATACATAGTCATGGGTATATTCCTGTTCACCTACCCATACCTGATCTTGTTTCCTGTCTATCTATGTAATCACTTGTAGATTAATCTTTGTTATTACTGATAGCGCAATATTGTGCACGTGATAGCATTTACCTTTGCTGTCTGTACCTTTTGTGCACCTCTGTGTGTCTTCCTTTTCCTTAGTGTTATTGTGTTGGTTACCCACTTTTGGTATATTGCCTTTCTTCTCACCAGAATCAATGTCTCTTACATAGCTAGCAATTTTTCCTCTTCTCTCCTTCCATTCCTGGTAACCAACAAAGAAAGTTTCCTTCCATTGTGTAAGCCTTTCCTTGATTTTTTATAAAAGTAGACTTATACAATATTTGTCCTTTTGTGATTGACTTATTTAACCCGGTGTCATGTACTCCAAGGAGCTCTGGTGGTGCAGTGCCTAAGGCATTTGACTGCTAACCAGAAGGCTGGTGGTTCAAACCCATCAGGCACTCTTTAGAATGAAGGTTGAGCAATCTACTTCCATAGTGATACCACTTCGGAAATCCAAGGAGGGGTCACTGTGAGTTGGATCTGACTCGACAGCAGTGTGGTGTTGTTTGTTGTAAATTCCTCCGAGATTAGCCAAGTTGTGGGCATTTCACAGATTCTTCATTATTCTTTGATTTTGCGTAGTATTCCATTACGTGTATGTACCATAATTTGGTTATCCATTCATCCTAATTTGGTCAGTTAGGTGGTTTCCTTCTCATTGCTATTGTGTGTGGTACTGTGATGAACATGGATGTGCATATATCTGTGTCCTGCCTCTGACTTCTTTAGGAGCTATACCTACTAGTGGGATTGCTAGATCAAATTTCTATTTTCAGCTTTTTAAGGATGCGTCATACCATTTTCCATTGTGGTTGTACCATTTAAAAATTCCACCAGCATATATGAGAGTTCCAATCTCTCCACACCCTTGCCAGCATTTGTTATCATCTGTCTTCTTGAACTTGGCTATTATTGCTTGGATGAGATGACACCTTATTGTTGTTTTGATTTACATCTCTCTAATGGCTAATGATCACATGTGTTTCTTCATGCCAATTGACAGTCCACAGCTCTGTTTGTCTCCTTATTTGCTGTTTTTACTCAGTTTCTTCTCCTAGTTGGTATTTAGTCCAGTTCTTTATCCTTCCCTTTGAAGCTCAGGACATGAGGGTGGCATTCTTTGACCTCTTCTAACATCACAAGGGGGAGAGAAAATCACAATCAGCAGCCCAAGCCTGATTCCTTTGAGGCTAGACATGCTGCCATCCTCCAATCATTTTTACCAACTCTGACACCAATTAGAGTCCCTCCCATGGCACTCACTGCATCTGTTCTGGGTTCAATAATTTGTGGCAGTGGCCACATAGAGCTCATAGACAGTATTAACAGTTATGGGTTTTATTACCATTCCCATTCAGGAACGTGCTCAGGATACAATTCTTTGATCAGGATAGTTTCCTCTCTGTCATGCCCTCAGGCACATCTCTCTTTGGCCCTTGACTTCTTGGCCTGGCTTCTGCCCTGCTTGGGCAAGTGTTACAAAGCTCTTTTAGCTCTGCTGATAGGTACACCTTGGTGCACGTCATTCTGCCATCAACCCTCCTATCTGAAGGCACTCAGCTTTCTGCTCTGTGGGTCAGCAAGCCTGTGGCTCTGTCTTGTGCCTCTTGATTCTGTTGCTGCTGTCCTTCAGCCAGTTGTCTTTGCCAGTTGCCTCTGCCAAGGAGATCCAATGCAGTGATCTTGGGACCAAGGACATGCTTCATTCCCCCTCTAGCTCTTCTCTCTTGGTGGCAATGAGATCCCCCCATCTTCTGCCTCTGGGATGGCTCATTTTAAGCCTAGCAGAATGACAAAACCAACCCATCCCTACATTAGGGTTCCATACACCTTATTTCCATGATCCCACTTCCACATGGTGCCATGTACCTTATTTACATTACTAGTAAGCTGTCTAATCTCCTTGGTGGGTCATAGCACCTTATATTTGCATAGTTCTGCCCAGTAATCTGGTGGGAGTCACAAAGACTTTGGCTCAAAGAGCCATACCAAGTAATTCACTGTATGACATCCTCTGTATTTGTTTCAGTTGATTTCACCTTTCTGTGTTGTTGAGGGTCTGGGTAGATTGTCTGTCTGTTCTGCCATCTTGCTGGAAATAGCTTTGGACAATTTTTTATTAAAATATATAGTTTGTCTCAGGTAAGGAAACCTGTCCCTTAGTTCTTTCAGCAGACATAAGCTCCAGAGATCTAATTGAAAGCTGAAAATAACATGAATACCCTACAATCTTGTAACAAGGAGGTTGCCTGTAAACTTGTTGCCATCAAGTTGATTGCAACTTATAGCAACTCTGTTGGACAGAGTAGAACTGCCCCATATGATTTTCAAGGGTTTAACCTCTTCCATAAAATAGAGGGTCAGGGGAAAAAACCCTCAGCAAGGTAGTTTGTCACAGAGGCTACCACAATGGTTTATCACAATGCCTCAAGCATAGCAAGGAGTATGAGGGTGGTACAGGATCAGGCAGTGTTTTGTTCTGTGCTACATAGGGTTGCTCTGAGTCAGCCAACTTAATGGCACCTAACAATGACAATGACAATCTTTACATGAGCAGACTGACATATCATTCTCTTGCAGAGCAGTTGGTGGGTTTGAACCATAGACCTTTTAGTTAGCAACTGAGTGCTTAACCACTGTGCCTCTAGAGCCCATTATAGGAGTTCACAGTCACTAGGAAACAGATTAGTGTAATAACGAATTATTACAGGTATATGTGCTGGGACCAGTAGGGCAGGAAAGGGGCTTGGTCATTTTGCCTCATAGGTAGGATCAGGAGAAGTGTTGGTAGGAGTAAATTTTTGAGCCTTAGTCTTGAAAAGTGGAGGGGTTCTGCAGGTAGAGTGAGAAGCAGGAGCACAGGTTTGGTGTGTGATGCATTTTGGTGGGAGTGGAGGGTAGGAAGGAGATATGTCAGAAGGCAAGGCAGACTTTGGTCTTACCCTGTCAGCCTTTGGGGACTTCTGAAGGATGCGTTGGGTAGTTGCATGTTTGTGTTTACCTTTTGGTAGGAAGACCTTGACAGCTTTGTGGAAGATGAACAAGATGGGAGTGATGCTGGGAGTAAGAAAATCAAAGGATAATTACAGTAGCCCCAATATAATAGAGCACAAGCACCAGCACTAGGGCAGTAGGGATGAAGAGGAGGTAGAATTTATGACTTAGTCTACAATTGAGTATGAAGAATAGGGAAAGCAAGGAATCTAGTGTGAGTGCTTAGTTTCTTATTTGGCTCATTTTACTGTTGTTTGTTGAGGTTTGACTACCTGAAAAGGAGCAAAGGTAGAGGGAGAAATAAGCTTGCTTTTGGCCTACTTAGGCCAAGGTGTCTTTGGGAAGTCCAGATGGGAATATTTAAAGGGCAGATGGGAATGATAGCTAAGACTAATTATTGTTGTATAACAATATGGTCAAATTTAGTGGCTTAAAACAACACTTGTATTATTTACAGTCTCAGGAGTCTGGACCCTACTGGAGAAAAATCTGCTTCTGAGCTCATATGGTTGTTGGCAGCATTGAATTCTTTGCAGGCTGCTAGACTAAGACCTCAGTTCCTACTCGCTGTTGGTCAGAACCTGCCCTCTGTTCTATGTCACCTGACCTGTTTGCAGGGAGCTCACAACAAGGCAACTGGCTTCCTCAAAGCCAGCAAGGGAGAGCTGCTTGTGCAAGATAGATATTACAGTTTCATGTATTGTCCTCACAAGTTTTATCCCCTCACCTCTGTCTGTGTTTGGTTAAAAGCAAGTCACAGGTCCAGCTCATACTCATGGGAGAGGACTGAACAAGAGCTTGACCACAAGGAAGGTTGAGGTCATAGGTTGCTTAAAGTCAATCCATCATAGTGCTACAGAGACACTTTGCTGAAGATCATACAGCCAGTAACTCATTTGTCAAGGATCCAGACATAGCCGATTTGACTAGAGTTTGTGCTCTTAATTATTACCCCTGTCCTTTCTCTGACCTTTGGAAGAAGGAACTGGACTGGGATAATAGATTTAGGAATTACTGATTTGTATTTGTATTACAACTGTGGTTGTAGAAACTAATATCCATGCAGATCATCTAGGGATGTTAAAATGCAGCTTCCCATTCAGTAGGTCTAGGCAGGGCATGATTCTACATTTCCCACAGTTTCCAGGGGATGCCCATGCTATGACTTGTGGACCACACATAAACTTGCTCAGGGTGACTGTGAGAAGAAATCAAGGGCAAGGTACTCAAGCTTACCAGCTTTGTAGAGATTTCAAAAAGACTGTTGGGTTTGAAAATGGCCAAGTGTAGAATACTGGGAAGCTCCAGTATTTTAGAGGAAGGTGGTGGAAAGGTGAGGCAGAAATGTTTCTCTAAGCACCTCTCCAACACACAGGGATGTGTTCATTCTATCCATGGTATTTGATTCAAGTTGTAGAAAACTCTGACCTGTCATCTCCCTCATTGTTTTTCTGTTACTCTACTTACAGATTGAGAAATTGAATTGTAAAGATTAAATATACTTTGTCATAGTTTCATTTTATATTCATTTTTAGAAAAATCAATTTCTGCTATTACCAGGTTTACTCTTTTGTTTACAATCAAATACTTAGGAAATTTAGTTATCTTTTTTTTTTTCACCTTTGGGGGTGGAAAAAAGATACTAACCAAACTCACTGCTGTCGAGTCAGATCCTACTCATAGTGACCCCTCCTTGGGTTTCTGAGGTGGTATCACTACGGAAGTAGATTGCCCAACCTTCCTTCCAAGGAGTGGCTGGTGGGTTTGAACTGCCAGGCTTCTGGTTAGCAGTCAAATGCCTTAGGCACTATGCTACCAGAGCTCTGTAGTGATACCGCCTCAGAAACCCAAGGAGGGGTCATTATGAGTTGGCTCTGACTCAACGGCACATAACGATAACAATTCAAACAAACATTCAGTGTAAGTGTGAAAAATAAAAAGAGGTACATTGAAGTGTGGATTTTTTTTTTATCTCCAAAATTTTTGATGTAAATTTGTTGTTTTTCACTAGAAAGTATGCAAAAGCAGAAACTCTTATGACAGTCACTGATCCTGTACATGATATTGCATTTGCTCCAAATCTGGGAAGGTCATTCCACATTCTAGCTGTAGCGACCAAAGACGTAAGGATTTTTACATTAAAGCCTGTAAGGTGAGTTTTAGAAACAATTACTAGTTTAAAAGTACTCTTTACTTTTGAGAAGAGAGCAGAGGCAATTTGATCGAACAATAGATTCTTTACTGAACATTCTATAGAACTTTATATAACTTTTTGGGATGGGGCATTAAGTAAAGAAAAGATACTTATATTTTTTTAATTATGTTTTATTGAGATTAACATTAACTGATTTTGAGCCTGTGAATATAATTAGTACTCTAAAATGTTTGAAAAAATGAGAGGTAGCAGTCAATTTAGAAAAAACTAATTAGTATTGAGACATTCTTCTGAATAACCTATTTAATTTTTATTAACAGGAAAGAACTTACTTCCTCTGGTGGACCAACAAAATTTGAAATCCATATAGTGGCTCAATTTGATAATCATAATTCTCAAGTCTGGCGAGTGAGTTGGAATATAACAGGGACAGTACTAGCATCTTCAGGGGATGATGGCTGTGTAAGATTGTGGAAAGGTCAGATTTCAATAAAAGAATAATTGTTTTATATTTCTACTTTAGAATTTCACTTAAAAATGTAAACTACAATATTTTTTTAAAAATTATGTTTATACAGTTTTATATTAAATTATGTTATTTTGAATAGTCATCATTTTACCTATTTCATAGCAGTAATGACTACTTGAATCAGTGTTTAAGTTTCAATCTGGAACAAAGCAACATATAAACAGAATATTCAGTGTCTCCAAGAAAAAGTTACCATTTACTATGTGTGTAACTTGTGTCACTGCTTTATAAACTCAGGATAGGACTACAGTCATTGCTTATTTTATGGAATAATGGCTTTAGCCAGCCAGCCCATTCTAGCAAAAAATCCACTTCTGTATTTTTTTCTCTGCCACTCCCCAAAATTCACAAATTTTGGAGTCACTAATTTTAGAAGTTTCTTAAAGATTGCACTAGGTAAGAATTCAGTCCAATCAGTTGACATTGATTATGATTGCTGCAGCTTGGTTCCACATCTTTCCATGACTGTTTATTTCTTGGGCAGAGATGTCCTTCTCCCACCATCATGGGTGGGATCCCATATGTAGGGTTAAAAATTACAGCTTTCTTAACTGGTTCAAAGTCACCAGTGGCTCCACAGGAGAAAGATGTGGCAGTCTACCTCCATAAAGATTACAGCCATGGAAACCCTCTAGGGCAGTTCTCCTCTGTCCTGTAGGGTAGCAGTTGGGTTTTTTGGTAGTTCATTTACACTGAGCGATTACTTGTCCACAGTACAGTTTGGTCAAACTGGACAGCCTTCTATATTCAGCCTTAGGCTATGGTAGAACCAGCCCAGACTTTCCTTCCCTTGAGGTAATTTCATATCAAGAACTTAGCTGAACTTTTCTGCTTTTAGGCCTCTGATAGCATAGTGCCTAAGGCACTTGACAGTTAACCAGAAGGCTGGCGGTTCAAACCCATCAGCCACTCCCCGGAAAGAAGTCTGGGGATCTACTTCCATAGTGATACTGCCTGGGAAACCCAAGGAAACCCAAGGAGAGGGTCGCTGTGAGTCAGGTGTGAGGGCACATAACAACAACCACAGGCCTTAGTCAGAACCACCCAGTTCCACTCCAGCAAGCTTCCTAACTTGGGTCTCTGGTGCTCATTATTGCTTGTAATCAATTTTGCATTCAAAGAATTAGGCCATGTTGGATAAGCCACTTAAACCCTAAAGGTTTTGTTATCCACATTCTTCTCCTAGCATAGATGCTTTTACTGAGTTATATTTGCATAACCATGAAGACTTCTCTTACTCTCTATATACATGGTAATTAGAACTCATTATAATGAAGACAGTTTTTATTTCAATATTAACTTGATAATGTAATAGCTTAGAGAATTCTCCCTGCTAATACCTATCTTGTAAGGAAGGGAAATAGGTGGCAAAAGCTTTATGTTTTAGTTATTTTGTTAAAACTTTTTAAAAATAATTGTTAAAACTGAAATGATAAATATTTCATTTAAGAAATGTCTTTATTGTTTATCCTGAAAGAAATTAGGCCAGTAGAATCTTTTTGTTGTTGTTGTTACATACATACAACAAATATCATATTTCATCAGTTTATAGCTGTACACTTCATTGACTGATTATATTCTTCCAGTTGGACAACCATTTTCACTCTGTTTTTCCTAATTACCATTTGTTGGGCCCGTGTTCGGAAAGGAATGTCAACACGAGGAAGCCACCACAGACACGATAATGTAAAAACAAAAGGAAAGTTTATTTGCTAGCTCGAGCTAGGGTCCCTGCTCTCAACGACGCAGCGGCTTGGGCAAAAGACCCCGTGCTCTTTTACTATCACATTTTTATAGGAAAAATATAGGGTGGAGTAGCACCAGGGCAAAGGGGTACAGATGATTGGTTGTTGCTAAGGGGTTTAGGGCAGGGGTCTGAGATGTTGGGGGGCGTGTTGGAATCCCCTGGCTCCAAAGTCTAGTTAGGGAATTATTATCTAAGGAGGATGTAAAACTCTGATGCGTGGGAGACTTGCAGGAGCCAGGTAAATCTCTGATATGTGCGGAATCTGGGGGGTCTGATACGTGCTGGAATCTGGAGGGGTCTGATAAAAGCCCTGAGGCATGTGACGTGTTAGAATCCCTGACACTAAAGACTTCTGGTTAAAGATTTACTTGGAGGCCATTAGGACTTAGGCCTCACACATTAACATATTTTCATTGCACTCTAAACAAAAACTTCCTGCTTCCTCCTCCCTCATGTCCCTGGCAGCCACTCATTACTTTTGGTTTCTATGTATTTTCTTATTTCATATAAGTGATAATATTCAGTATTTGTGCTTTTAGTCTGACCTGTTTTGCTCAGCATAATGTCCTTAAGGTTCATTCATCAGGCATACCTCAGGGCTTCATTCCTTTTTATGGCTGAGTAATATTCTATTGTATGTATAAACCACATTTTGCTTATTCATTCATCAGTTCGACATTTCAGTTATTTCCACTTTTTTGGTGATGAGCATTGGTGTACTGGTACGTATGTCTTTTTGCATCTCTGCTTTCAGTCTTTGGAGTATATACTTAAGAGTGGAATTGCTGGGTCATATGGTAAGTTATGAGTTGGGGCCGACTCGACGGCACATAACAACAACAACAACAATGGTAAGTTACGTGTTCAACATTTTGAGGAATTGCCAAACTCGTCTCCACAGTGGCTGTACCATTTTACATTCTCACCAGCAATGGAAGAGGATTCCTATTTCTCCACAGTCTTACCAACACTAGTAGTTTCTGGTTTTTTTGTTCATTGCCATTTTTATGAAGATAATATAGTATCTTATTGTGGTTTTGATTTGCATTTCTATAATGGCTAGTGACTTTGAGCATCTTTTCATGTGTTTTTAGGCATTTGAATATCTCCCTTGGTGAAATGTCTGTTCAGATCCTTTGCCCACTTGTTTGGTTGTGTTATTTGTCCTTTTTTTGTTATTTTGTTGTTGTTTTTGTTATGTGCCATCAAGTCGGACCCGACTCATAGCGACCCCTCCTTGGGTTTCCGAGGCAGTATTACTACAGAAGTAGATTGCCCCATCTTCCTTATGAGGAGTGGCTGGTGGGTTTGACTACCAGTCTTCTGGTTAGCAGTCAGATGCCTTAGGCACTTGTAGAAGTATTTTATAAATTTTGGATATTAGACCTTTATTGGATATATGGTTTCCCTAATTTTTCTCCCACTCTGTAGGCTGTCTTTCCACTTTTTAAATAAAGTCTTTTTATGAACAGAAATACTTAACTTTTATGAGGCCCCACAGGTAGACTCTTTCTCATTTCTTTAATTGTAGTTTAATGACATGAATATGGATTTGCACCCTGGAGCATAGGTGTTAATAATGTTAACGGTATTTGACCATTTTTCTTTCAGCTAATTATATGGACAATTGGAAATGTACTGGGATTTTGAAAGGTAATGGGAGCCCAGTCAATGGGAATTCTCAACAGGGAAACTCAAATCCTTCCCTAGGCTCAAATATCCCAAATCTACAAAATTCGTTAAATGGATCTTCTGCTGGCAGGTAGGCTGAAATTATCTTCTTTTTAGATCATTCTGGTAGCCTTACTAAAGGCTTATTATTTCATGGTTTAAAGATGGGATGAAGAAATTCACAGCATAATTACGACACTGCAGTTTAAAAAGTCACTTTGTTAGCTCTGTATTTGGCTTACTCAGTCATAATATTTATTTATGGCCATTAAACAAATTAAAATGTGTTCTGAAATTAAGTACTTTATCATTAGAAGTGTTTCTAACTTTAAGATTTTACTGAAATGAAGAGGGAGTGGAGGTAATAGGATTTTAGTCTTAGATAAACATAAGTAATGCCTTTGTTTCAATTCTGATAGTAGTGGGACCTTTTATTCACATCAAACTGAAATTTTAAATAAAATACGTTAAGCCTTTATAGAAGAGAGTAAGTTAAATAGTTTGACTTTTGTATTTAAAACCGTATTGGAGATTATAAGAGGAAATGATTAATTCTGAGTTCTTAATTTTTAAAATAGGAGCTCTGGTAGCCTAGTGCCTAAGGCATTTGACTGCTAACCAGAAGGCTGGCGGTTCAAACCCACCAGCCACTCCTCGGAAGGAAGGTTGGGCAATCTACTTCCATAGTGATACTGCCTCGGAAACCCAAGGAGGGGTTGCTAGGAGTCGGATCCGACTCCACGGTAGTGAGTTTGGTTTTGGTGATTTTTGAAATATTTGGTATTTTTTATTCTTCTTTATCTTAATACAAAATAGTTGATGTGGTCTAAAGAGTTGTCTGTTTTCATATTCAAATGTTAAATCTGTGAATTTGTAAGATTTTTGTTATTTTAATATGCCTCTGTGAATAATTTGAAATATGATTCGGGAGACTTTAAAACACAGCCTGAATACATTGTCCTGTAGTTATCTTAAAGAAGATTATTGAATTTAAAGCTTCCTTAACTGTTTTTACATTGTATATTTTTATAAAGAATTCTATTGTTTGTTTTAAAGTTTTCCATATTTTCATCAAAACAATTTCAGGTTATCATAGAAAGAGATTAGAGTATGAAGATGACTTCACAAAGCAAAAGAATACTATTGTTAATTAAAAAAAAAATCTGCTTATTGATTACTTTCTCCACTGTGTGTGTGTGTATTTTTTTTAATAGCTTTGACGTTTTGACCTGTATTCTTATTGTGCCAGTGACTATGTGTGTTAGATCTGTGATGCATTTTCCCTTCTCCATTTGTATTATGTCCTTTAACAGAAAGCACAGCTGAGTACAAGCTAACTGGAGTAACTTTGCTGTTTTGCTGCTTGTTACATGCACACAGGAATGGAAAGCGAACTCCTTTCCCCCTTTTCCAGCACCGTTTGACCTCTCCCAAGATAAACCAGCAGCCTCCTTACTACTAAATGCAATCAAATGGCCTTTAAAAAACACAGTGTATATCATTTTTCTGTACTCTCTAGCTTACTGACACTAATTTGAAGCTTTTGAAATACAAATAGGGAGGCTTTTTGTTAGGACAGTCACCAAAACAGTTTTTTTAAAAATATTTTCCTGAAACTATCATGGGTTTAAAAATCAAAAGGATTGTTAACATCCTTCTAAGTAGTTGGGAGGAGGGAAAATATCACTTTATTCCTCATGCAGAACTAAAGTTATTTCTTTTATTTTCTAAAATAGTAAGTTAAAATTATGGATTTTTATCATTTTAATATGAAGATTGAATAAATAATCTTCATAAAAATATGGAATGCTAGTTTGTTTTACCCTTTGTAGAATTGCTTCGGACATATCATTTAGTACAATTTTGTCATTTCTTTGTAATATTTAAAAAAATATTAGCAACGGAATAGAGAAGCAGTAGTAGTAGAAAGAAAGTCATTTGTATAGCTTGTAGTTATATTAAGCATTTGGTATTGCTTCATTTGTACTTTGGTAGTAAAATGAAAACACCTTTGTAAGCTTTTAATTAGTATTCACTAAAGAGTTATATGTTTCTAATATGTACTTGTATATTTTATGGTGTCATTACATGGCTTAAATTTTCCTCAGAATGAAAATTTGGAAATGTACTCTAATTTGACAAGCAATTAAAATTATACACGCAAATGGACAATTCCATGTTCTAGGGGTTTCTTAATTTAGTTGATTGTCAGGTAGTCTGTATTCTCTGGAGCTGTGACCTTGATAACAAAACTATAAATCTTTATCCTAAAATTTATAATTATTACCAGTAAGATAAAATAACAGAAGAATAACAATATGATATAAATTTTAACCCTTTTACTTACCAGTATTCAAAATGTAATGATGCTAAGGTTTTTGTAGAAAAACAACTCTGTTCATTAATTGTGTTCAGAATTGTGCTCCAGTAGCTAGCCATCTTATGTGAAGGTGTATTTTAATTGGTCCTCAGTATCATGTATGCACTAGAAAATGTGTGCCTGGTGCTGCTACAAATGAAGCATTGCTTAAAATGGAAACAAAAAACTTACTACATTTGTAAACTTACAGGATAGCCTCAAATATGTTTTTGAAAAATCAAAAAATGTTTTTAATTTTAAAAATTAATGTCTTTATAAAATTCATACTGATAATTTTTTAAAACATTTTAAGTCTCACAGATTGTATTTTTATTCCTTTCAAGTGTCTATATTTGCTTAAGCAATCTTGATTTGAGTAAAGGTCTTGATTTTTGCTATTATGTTCTATTTTGGCATGAATATACTAAAGTTTTTTTTTTTTTTTTTTCCAGCATGTGTTTTCTTCTCTTTGGTTCTCTTTGTATTTACTGCTTTTCTCTTTTTCTTCTGTTTTTTCCCCCCCTTTATTTTTCCTGTTGTTTTTGTTTTGTTTTGGTGTTTTTTTCTTGTCTTCATTGTTTCAGGTATTTCTTTCCCCCTCTGGATTCCCCACAGGCTGGATCAAGATGGTCCAGTTATGCCCAGCTCCTTCCTCCTCCTCCTCCTCTTCCTCCTCTGGTAGAGCACTCTTGTGATGCTGACACTGCCAATCTCCAGTATCCTCACCCTCGCAGACGATTTATCTCACAGCCTCTTAACCCCTTACCTGAGAATGAGGGGGTTTAAAATAACTGATTTAACATTTTAAAGGCCTATTCAAATGCTTGTAAATGCTTCCATTCCTGGCTGCTTTTGTTTTACGTCATTCTCTTTCAGAAGATTTTTCTAATTTAGGGTCTGTCTTGCATGTATTACAACCAGAACACAGTGTTTGAAACCTAAATATGTTTGTGCTCCTCCATCAAAGGAACATTGGCTTCATTGATTGATAACCTTTAATGAAATAACATATGTGCAAGCAACATTAACTGTGAGTTACACATAGTACCTGACTTCAAAGTGCCTGTTCTATAAACTGTATTTTGAACTGTTATTGTCTTAATTTTCTTAAGCTTTGTCATACTGGTTAATGTGAAAGTATATCATTATGTTGTTCACTCTGCCTTTGAGACATATTAAGAAATGTTTTTTTTAATTTTGCCGGTTAATGTTGTAACTGACTAGTGTGTAAAATAAATCATTTCTATGTATAAAGCAGCAAAACATAATAATGGACTATTTGGTCTTTTTTTTTTTTTTTTTAAGAAATTGCCATTCACTACTTGGAATTACTGTCTAAAGGTTTGTAATTATTATCCTAGTAGGTTATTTAATAAAATATTATCTTAAAAGTCATTAATCTGTTGTCTCATAAAAATAGAATGTATTTTATTTGGTGTTGATAAGGTTTACCATGTAGATAAAATAAACCAAAATTAGAGAATGAGCATTACATTTATTTAAAATGTAGAAAATCAATATGTAGACTAACATCTAAAACTGATAGATGTTGACTTTTAATTTAGTTATACATCATTAAACAATGTTATTTCTAAAATGATATCTTAAGATTTGAAATCAGAATATATTTGACAATTATGAAAATGAGTAAAAAAAAAAAAAAAACTTAAAATTGTGATTTGGGTGAAAATTTACAGAGCAAATTCACTTTCCAAACAGCAGTTCACATACACTTTGTCTCATGACATTAACTATAAATTACCTCAATGTAATAACTCCGCTCCTACTTCCTCCCGATAGTTACCTCTTCCCTGTGTCCATCTCTTCATGAGCTCCTGCCCCCTGAGCTGTCTTCCTATGCATAAACAGACCTTCTTTCTCCCATGATTGTTCTCTCCAAGGAGTGTATCTTCCTCTGTTTGGTTTTCTTAAGAGTTGTCAAAGACTTAACCCCCTTTAGGGCTAAAGACATTTTGAAAAACATTTCAAATATCTCTATCAGTTAATTGCACATAGATGACACAATTGTTATACCTATAATCTCAGAAGACACTTTTCCTATGAATAGGGTCATTCTCATAGAGTTTCTTAACATGCAAAGGATGAAAAAAATGGTAAAATATATTTTATTGAGTTTAAGAAACATTTGAGTTTTGTTGTATCTAATTATTTAAATGTTTTTCTATAAGGTGGTAGTGGTGGTGATGGTTGGGTGCTATTGGAGTTGTTTCTGACCCAGCAACCCCATGTACAACAGAACGAAACACCGCCTGATGCTGCACCATCCTCACAATCCTTGCTATAAGACTGTCAATCCATCTTGTTGAGGGTCTTCCCATTTTTTGCGAACCCTCTGCTTTACTAAACATGATATCCTTCTCCGGGGAACAGTCTCTTCTAACAGCCTGACCGAAGTACTTGAGGCAAAGTTTGGCCATTCTTCCTTCTAAGGAACATTCCAGCTGCATTATAAATGTGAAACAAATCCCTTTGCAAATAGTTTTCAAAGATCTTTCTTCTGTTGAAGAATTTGTTTTAGACTTTGAGATTTTTTTAGGTTAAAAGCAAGGAATCTAAGTTAAGGATGAATCTAGTGAAGAAGTAAGAATTTATGTCTTTGATGTTTCAACATTATAGAGGTACCTGGGGTTAGAATGAGATAATGAACTGAGTAATTCCTACTCCAATGTAATTTAGTGAATATTTAACACCAACTATGTGCAAAAAATACTGTGCTAAACAGTTTGAGATATGTAAAAAGCACACAAATTAATTCCAGGGGAGAACATTTATAGAATTTATAAAAGAGTTCAGCTTTGTACATAACCCAAAATGGACAAACAGCAGAAGAGAAACCAGATTGGGGCCTTCGAAAAATTAAAATTGTATGTGCTTCCAAAGACTTCTCCAAAAGAGTCAAAACATAACCTACAGATTGGGAAAAAAATTTTGGCAACGACATATCTGACAAGGGACTTATCTCTAGAATTTTTAGAAAACTCCAACATGCCAATAACAAAAAGACAAGCAATCCGGTTAAAAAATGGGCAGAAGACATGAATAGACACTTCACCACGGAGGATATTCAAGTGGCCAACAAACATGAAGAAATGCTCACGATCAT
>NW_006921894.1:2046217-2047626 GCF_000298275.1 Orycteropus afer afer | reverse complement strand
CATAGGTACATGGGAGGTACAGACAACAAAGATGAGCCATTTTGCACATACAGTACTGCCAGTGTATTGTAAGTGAAGGCAAATATGGGTATACGGGTTAGGAGTTCCTTTCAAGGTGATCCAGAGGTAAAAGGATGCAAGTGTTCAGGAAATAGGATGTAAGTAATACAATTGGAGGCGTAAGTAGAGTATATGTAGAGAACTAACAAAAAACACCAAACCCATTGCCATCAAGTCAATTCTGACTCATAGCAATCCTATATGAACAGAGTAAAACTGCCCTATATAGTATCCAAGGCTGTAAGTCTTTACAGAAATAGACTGCCTCATCTTTGTCCTATGAGCAGCTGGTGGGTTTGAACTGCTTACCTTTCAGTTAGCAGCCCAATGCCTTAACCACTGTACCACCAGAGCTTATTTGGAGAACTGGTGGTGAGGGTAGGTGCTATTGGATCAGCTCCGACTCAGCAACCCTATGTACAAAAGAATGAAACACTGGTCCTATGTCATCCTCAAAATCCCACAAGTGGGACACCAAGTAAGATGGTGGAATAGGCAGAAAGACTGCACAGACCCTCTTCAAAAAAAGAAGAGGAACCAATTAACACAGACACAGAAGATAATCCTGGATCCCTGAGCCTTGAAGGGAAGGATATAGAAGTGGACTAAATGCCAAGTAGCAGAAGAATTTGCATGAAAATACCAAAAAAGGAGACATACGGAGCTGCAGTCTGGCAGCAATTCTGACAGCCTGGCACAGACAATTTGGAGAGTGCCGAGTGGTGGTAGGACCTAAGAATTAACCTAAAAATCAGCCCTGCTAGCCAGGGACTGCATGGAGGACTGCTCTGGTGGCTTGGGAATAAAAGGCGAAGCAGAAGCGAAGAGAAAGGTGGGCTGAGCTGTGATCTTTTGCCTGTCCGGAGGGTGTGGCCATTTTGAATGTTTACAACCACCTTGACCATTTTCGATATTTAAAGAGACAACGCTCTCCCAGATTCCAGGGGCTTAAGAACAGGTTCTGCTTGCCAGTAACGCCAAGGACACTCCAGACCTGAAGGACTGAGAAGGTGCAACATTCCCCTTGTTACTCTTATACCCCACACCACTTGGAAAAAGGAGGTGCAGCCATGTCGCACTCCCACCCACCTTCTGGGCCCGCAGGAACTCCATCCCAGTCTGTGTGCCCAGATGGACCCTGGGGGCCTTGCCCTACCCTCCCTGATTTTGTTCTTTTTACTATTTATTTTCTCTTTCTTCTTGTTTTTAGTTTGCTTGTTTTAAAACTACTATTAGTAGTAGTACTTTGGTCCTTTTTACTATTACTCTTTATTCTTCCCTTCCCAGGTCCTAGTTTTTAGCTCTTTTTCTTTTCCCTGTTCCTGGTTGCAATTTTTTTTTTTTTTTTT
>NW_006921894.1:2042153-2043581 GCF_000298275.1 Orycteropus afer afer | reverse complement strand
CACCTTTCTTTGGAATGGGTACAAATATGGATCTCTTCCAGTCAGTTGGCCAGGTAGCTGTCTTCCAAATCTCTTGGCATAACCAAGTGAGTGCCTCCAGTGAGGCATCCATTTGTTGAAATATCTCAATGGGTATTCCATCAATTCCCGGAGCCTTGTTCTTCACCAATTCCTTCATTGCAGCTTCGACTTCCTTCTTAAATACCATTGGTTCTAGATCATATGCCAGGTCCTGAAATGGATGAAGATTGACCAGGTCTTTTTGGTACAGTGACTCTGTGTATTGCTTCCATCTTCTTTTGATGTTTCCTGCATCATTCAGTATTTTCCCCGTAGAATCTTTCAGTATTGCAACTTGAGGCTTAAATTTTTTCCTCAATTCTTTCAGCTTGAGAAATGCTAAGCGTGTTCTTCCCCTTTGGTTTTCTAACTCCAGGTCTTTGCACATTTCATTATTGTAATTGGCTTTGTCTTCGTGAGCTGCTCTTTGAAATCTTCTGTTCAGCTCTTTTATCTTGTCATTTCTTCCATTTGCTTTAGCTACTCTCCATTCAAGGGCAAGTTTCAGAGTCTCTTCTCTCATCTATTTTGGTCTTCTCTTTTTTTGTTGTCTTTTTAGTGACCTCTTGCTTTCTTCATGGAGGATGCTCTTGATGTCATCTCACAATTCTTCTGGTTTTTAGTCATTTAGTCAATGCATCAAATCTATTCTTTAGATGGTCTCTAAATTCAGGAGGGATATATTGAAGATCATATTTTGGCTCTCGTGGACTTGTTTTAATTGTCTTTAACTTCAAGTTGAACTTGAATATGAGCAGTTGATGGTCTGTTTCACATAAGCTCCTGACTTGGTTTTGGCTGAAGATACTGAGCTTTTCCATTGCCTCTTGCTACAGATGTAGTCAAATCTGATTCCTGTGTGTTCCATCTGGTGAAGTCCACGTGTACAGCCACCATTTGTGTTATTGAAAAAAGGTTTTTGCAGTGAATAAGTCTTTGGTCTTGCAAAATTCTACCATGCAAGTTTCAGCATTATTTCTGTCACCAAGGCCAAATTTTCCAACTACTGATGATTCTTCTTTCTTTCCAACTTTTGCATTCCAGTCACCAGTGATAATTAACACATCCTGATTGCATGCTCAGTCAATTTCAGACTGTAGAATTTGATTAAAAATCTTCAATTTCCTCATCTTTGGCTTTGGTGGTTGGTACATAAATTTGAATAATAGTCGTATTAACTGGAGCTCTGGTAGCATAGTGCCTAAGGCATTTGACTGGTAACCCAGAAGGCTGGTGGTTCAAACCCACCAGCCACTCCTCGGAAGGAAAATGGGGCAATCTACTTCTGTAGTGATACTGCCTCGGAAACCCAAGGAGGGGTCGCTATGAGTCGGGTTTGACTTGACGGCACATAACAACAACAGTCAT
>NW_006921894.1:2028037-2041903 GCF_000298275.1 Orycteropus afer afer | reverse complement strand
CAATTTTCCTAGATTCCTACTTCGTACATTCCATGTTCCAATTATTAATGGATGTTTGCCACTGTTTCTCCTCAATTTGAGTGGTGCCACGTTAGCAAATTTATTTGTATGGATGGAGAGAGACAGCATTTTATAGGCAGAGGGAAAGGAGCCAGTGGAGAGGGCCAAGAATATCCAGAAATGATTGCTGAGCAATGTTTTGGAGGAGGTAGAAAATGACCAAACAAACATGTTTTTTTCCCAGCAGGCTGATCTCGTTGTTGTTGTTGTTATGTGCCATCGAGCTGGACCCAACTTACAGTGACCCCTCCTTGGGTTTCTGAGGCAGTATCACTACGGAAGTAGATTGCCCCATCTTCCTTCTGAGGAGTGGCTGATCTCATTAGGAGTAGGGAATGCTAAGTTTAACTTTTTTTTTTTTTTTCCATTTCTATCCCAAATAAATGGGACAATTCTACTATGTCCTATAGGGTTGCTATGAATCAATCAACTTGATGGCAATGGGTGGGTGGGTTTATTTTCTAAGCATACTGTGCATCTCAAACATTCAATAACGATTGAGGGAATGGAGTTAAGGAATTAGTGTTGGAAAAGAGGAACACTACCTTGAAACTATAGGGAAGGAGATTTCAATTAATTGTGAGACAAAAGGAGGTGAAAGATGTGAAAATCAATGACCTATAAGGTCTGAGTAAAGTAGTAGTTAAGGGGCTGTGCTGAGCAGGCAGTGGTGATGTGGCCCAAGGATGATGGGAAAACTAGGAAGTTAATTATGGATTAACTGGGTTTTATCTCTTCACCTCTTTCCACCCCATCAACCTTCAAACTCACTTCCCTCCAGTAGATTCTGACTGATAGTGACCCCCATTGTGTTTTCAAGGCTGTAAGTCTACGGCAGCAGCCTGCTTTATCTATCCTTGGTGGTGCAAACGCCTTAACCACTACACTATCAGAGCTCCTTGCCCACCAGCCTTACTCCTTCACAAAGGGGTGAATGATTAGGTATAGACAAATATCATGAAGCTTGGTTCCTGAGCAATGACTTCCTGATTGAGATTTATTAGCAGTGCATTTGTTGTTTGCTCATGAGTCGGCTTAAAAAACAAAAAACAAAACAAAACCCCACTGTCATCAGGTCGATTCTGACTCACAGCAACCCCCATTAGGTTTCCTAGGCAGCAAATCTTTACAGAAGTAGATTGCCCACACTTGCTTCCCTGGAGTAGCTTTGAACCACCAACCTTATTATTAACAGCCTTAGGTACTGTGTTACCAGAGCTTCATGGGTCGGCTCAGCAGTATATAACACAGGGCAAATCATGACCAGCGTCTACCAGCGGTGATAGAAAAGATCTGCACGTCTGCTCGCGTACGTAACAAAGTCAAAGTGGTATCAGGTGACCTGTTTTTCAGAAATATTTCCTCGTGTCTAAGGTGAGTGACAGCGCTCAGGGTCCCAAATTGAAAAAGGTGATCATTATTCTGAAGGTAGCCAAGGCTTTAAACCTGGGTCCCATTCTTCGGCCCACAGTGGACACTTTTCGTGTATTCAGGGAGTGCCGCGCTTCCTCTGAGTCAACCGATCCGGCAGGCCCAGCTTCAAACTGGGTACGCTGACCTCACCCAATCACCAATTCCATTTCTCTACATCATCCAATCCAAAGCCTCGATCCGAGTCTCCGCCCCTCACGTCTTGCCGCGAGCCGACGTAAACCAGAGGGGCGCGCGCGCCGGCCAGCTGCGGACGGTCGCTGGGGTGTTGCACGCGCGTTTGCGGCTCAGCTCGCTCGGCGACTCCTGGCACCACCGGGTGAGTATGGGTGAGGAAAGGCTATTGGGAGCTCGGGGCGTTCCGGGCGGCGGAAAGGGGCCGGGAGGAGGGAGTTGAGGATGGGTTTCTGGCGGGGTCCGGATGTGGAGGGCGGCGGGGGCTGGGCCAGTGCGTTCCACGGGCCCCCGGTCTCTGACCTGGCCTTCAAGTGGAGATTTTGGATGAATCTGTGTCCCAGCCTCCTGGTCTAGCAAGATGAGATTGATGAGAAAGACTTTGAATGAGTCTGTTCTTTAGATTCTGTATACAGTGTTTTCTTCGTTCCCACACGGTGACCGGGGTAGGGGTATTTACTGGACTTCAGCTCTTCAGGGTAAAATGCGCTCTGCGCTTACTTCTGGGGTTTCTTGTTGTAAAATGCTCTGCTTATCTTTGGTGTTTGCTTTATGTGTATTGTGATGGGCCCTTCGTTTTTCATCCTGCCCAGGAAGTAACATTGTTAACTCAGTCCTGAGAAGTGTGTCCATGTCACCTGGTTATACTCGTGATTTAATGTTCGCTAGGCTGCGAATTCTTGTTAATTACTAATAATTTTTGCTTCTTATAGATTGCCCAACCTTTCTTCCGAGGAGTGGCTGGTGGGTTTGAACCGCCAGGTTCTGCTTAGTGGTCAAATGCCTTAGGCACTACGCCACCAGAGCTCACATATATTTGCCTAAGGAGCTCTGGTGGTGCAATGCCTAAGGCATTTGACTGCTAACCGGAGGACTGGTGGTTAAAATCCACCAGCGACTCTGCGGAAGGAAGACGCGGCAATCTACTTTCATAAAGATTTACTGCCTCGGAAACCTGGTGGGGGTCGCTGCAAGTCGGAGTCGACTCGATGGCAATGAGTTTGGTTTGGGCACAGATATTGATCTTTTCCAGTCAGTTGGCCAGGTAGCTATCTTTCATTTCTGGCATTAATAGGTAAGAGTCTCCAGCGCTGCATCCGTTTGTAGAAACATCTTAGTGGGTATTCCATTGTGACATAGCCTTTTTCATTTCTTATTCATGTTATTTGTGTTTTCTCTTTCTTTTCCTTGTTGCATCTTCCAGTGACTTGTCAATTTTATTAATCCTTTGAAAGAACCAACTTTAGTCTTGTTGATTCTTTCTAAAATTTTTATTTGGATTTGATGAATTTACTGAGCAAATTCATTTTCCATACAGTACTTTATACACATTTCATGACATTGACTGCCATTCTCCACAGTGTAACAGATCTCTTTCCACTTCCTCCCTGTAGTTACCTCTAATGTCTGTCCTTTTTTTCCTATGCATTCTTACCTCCTAAATTATCTACTAGGAGCTCTGGTAGCATAAAGCCTAAGGCACTTGACTGCTAACCAGAAGGCTGGCGGTTCAAACCCACCAGCCACTCCTCGGAAGGAAGGTTGGGCAATCCTACTTCTGTAGTGATACTGCCTTGGAAACCCAAGGAGGGTTCGCTATGAGTCAGGGCTGACCCGACGGCACATAACAACAAACAACAACAAACTATCTACTGGAGTTCTGGTAATATAGTGCCTAAGCACTTGACTGCTAACCAAAAGACTGGCAGTTCAAACCTACCAGCCACTCCTCGGAAGGAAGATGGGGCAATCTACTTCTGTAGTGTGGTATTGCCTTGGAAACCCAAGGAGGAGGACTCACTATGAATCGGGTCCCACTCGAGGGCAAATAACAACAACAACAAGTTGATCATTCTATGGTGTGTATTTGTTGTTATGTGCTAGTTCTGATCTCAAGGTCATATAGGCTGAGATTTGCATGGTTCACTACTCCCCTGGACTAATTGTTTCCATGTATTTTTGGTTTTCTTCATTCTTCTTTGCTCTAGATGAGGAGAGAGACCCATTGTTGCATCTGGATGGTTGCTTGCAAGCTTTTAAGATCCTAATTGCTATATACCAAAGTAAGATGTAGACAATGTTTTTGTGTAGTATGTTATGCCAATTGAGCTTGATGTTTGTGGCCATAGTCCCTAGCCCACAGACCCAACCACTGGCTCCTTCAGGGTGGTTGACTGTGCCTAAGAAGTTATCATAACTTTGTTTCCTATTATTTTTAGTTTTATGGACATTATTACAGTACATACAAATACATATATACCATTATTGTCTGCCAGCCTTTTATGTGATCATGAGTATATTCTCTTTTGCCTCATCATACTTGATCCTTCAGCCTGTCTGCCCATTTATTTACCTGTAGATTAATGCTTGTTATTACTGATAATGCAGTATTGTTTATGTAAAAGAGTTTGTCTTTGTTGTCTGTACATCTTGTACACCTTTCTGTGTCTTCCTTTTCCTTAGTGTTTTGTGTTGGTCACTCGCTTTTGGTATGTTGCCTTTCCTTTTACCCAAATCAGTACTTGTCTCTACCTATCTAGCAGTGTTCCCTTCCTTTACGTCCCATCCCTGGTAACCAAAAAAGAAGGTTTCCTCTGTATGTTAACCTTCCCTTGACTTTTTACAGTAGTTAACTAATATTGTATTTGTTCTATGATTGACTTATTTTACTCAGCATAACGTCCTCCAAGTTCATTCACATTATCAAGTGTTTTGCAAATTCTACATTACTCTTTAGTGCTGCGTAGTATTCTATTGGGTTTATGTACCATCGTTTGGTTATCCATTCTTCTGTTGATAGGCACTTAGATTGTTTCCATCTCTTTGCTATTGTGAATAGTGCTGTGATGAACATGGGGGTGTATGTATCTATTCATGTCCTGACTCTCACTTCTTTAGGGATATACCTGGTAATGGGAGTGCTAGATCAAATGGTAATTGTATTTCCAACTTTTTCAGAAATCACCATACTGATTTCCACAGTGGTTGTATCATTTAACAGTCCTACCAGCAGTGTATGAGAGTCCCAATCTCTCCACATCCTTGTCAGCATTTGTTATTTTCTGTGTTGTTGAATTTTGCTATGAGTACTGGGGTGAAATGGTATCTTGTTTTGATTTGCATATCTGGTGGCCTAGTATTTGACTGCTAACCACAAGGCTGGCAATTCAAACCCACCAGCCACTCCTCAGAAGAAGATTGAGCAGTCTACTTCCGTAGAGACCCCTCCTGGGAAACCCAAAGAGGGGTTGCTGTGAGTTTTGTTTTTAGTTTGAATGGCTGATGGTTATGAACATTTCTTCCTGTGTTTGTTGGCTGCCTGGATATTTTCTTTGGTGAAATGTCTGTTCATGTCTTCTGCCTGTTTTTTAATTGGACTGTTTGTCTTTTTGAGGTGTTGGAGTCTTCTATAAATTTTAGAGATCAAACTCCCTAGTCAGATATGTCGTTGCCAAATATATTATCCCAACCTGAAAAGTTCTCTTTTTATGCTTTTGGAGAAGTCTTTTGATGCATGTAAAAATTTAATTTTTAGAAGATTCCAATCATCTAGTGTGGTAGTTAAGTTTGTGTGTTAACTCAGTTAGGCTTGGTTGAGTGGCTGGGCAGCTGGATGTAGTTATTACCTGTGGTAAGATTGGTAATTAACTCCATGGTGGAATGTATTGGAGCAGCTGAGTAGCGGCTTTTGGGACGTGGTCGGCTTCCTGTATATAAGAAGCAGCTTTGGGAATGATTTCTAGCTTATGGCATGCTCGAACCCTGCATGTAGCCATGTCATTGTTCACCAGCCTGCCATGCTTTGCCGATTGTGGAACTTTCAATGGACTTGAGTTAAGGGCCTGCCTTGTGGTTTGATAACATTGGGACTGTGCCTTTTTACTTGTCAACCTTGGGCGAGGCAGAGCTGAAGCCCAAGGTTGAGGGTCTTTCACCCAACCCCTAGAGCCTGGCACATTGAACTCGGACTTAAAGCCTCCAAATTGTAAGAATAAACTTCTGTTTGTTAAGGCCATCCCGTTTTTGGTATATTCCTGTCAGGGTGGCACTAGGCAACCAGAACATCTAGTTTACCTTCTGCTGTTTGTGCATTTTGGGTGATATACTTGATAGTCTATTTATGCTATAAATTAGGGCCCCTAAGTTTGCCCCTATTTTTTCCTTGATGAACTTAATAGTTTTAGGTTTCACATTTAAGTCTTTGAGCCATCTGGATTTAGTTTCATTGTGTGGTGTGAGGTATGGATCTTGTTTGATTTTTTTTGCAAATGGATATCCAGTTTTGCCAGCACCATTTGTGAAAGATACTATCCCTTCCCCATTTAATGGATTTCAGCCCTTTGTCAAAGATCAGTTGACAGTGGGTGGATGGATCTATTTCAGGGTACCTAATTCTGTTCTTCCTCGGAAGGAAGGTTGGGCAATCCTACTTCCGTAGTGATACTGCCTCGAAAACCCAAGGAGGGGTCGCTATGAGTCGGGGCCGACTCGACGGCACATAACAACAACAACAACAATTCTATTCTACTGGTCTATGTGTCTGTCATTGTACCAATACCATGCTGTTTTGACTACTGTGGCCATATAGTAGGTTTTGAGTTCTGGGAGTGTGAGACCTCCTTCTTCTTCAGTGGTGCTTTGCTTTTCTGAGGTGTCTTTCCTTTCCATATAAAATTAGTGATTGGTTTTTCCAGATGGTTAAAGAATGTTGATGGAATCTGAATTGGGATTGCTTTGAATGTATAGATTACTTGCAGTAGTATTAACATTTTCAGAATGTTCAATCTTCCTATCCGTGAGCACAGTATATTTATTCTTCCACTTATGTAGATCTCTCAGGGTTTTTAGTGTTGACCTTATGGATTTCTATTTGTAGATTTTGTGTCATTTCTAATTTTTTATTTTGTCAATTTGCTCTTGTATTATTTTCCTAAATGCATCTGGATTTTTTTCTGTGTTTTCTTGAATTTTTGTCTGTGTTTTCCTTGATCTGACTTTCATTTTGTTGAAGGTAACTAAATATAATTCTTTTGAATTTCCTGTCAGGTAGTTCCAATGTTGTTTCTTTCTAAGGAAAGTTTGCTGGGTCTTTATCCTGGTCCCTTGTTTCTACTGCTTATGTTGCTTCTTTGTGTGGAGTGTGATGGTCTGCTGTCTCTGAGACATTGTGATAGTCATATTTATATTTAATTGGTGATTGCATGTTGGTGTGATTCTCCCAAGATTGCTTTTTTTTTCTGTTTCTTTTTGATATATCTGAATGAGTATGGTTCTGTGCTCCTCTATTCTCTAGTTGGTAACCTCACCACCTGTCTCCTTGTGGGTGTGATAGATAATGAGAGTGCGCCTAGATCTCTGTTAGCTGTTTGTGAAGAGCAGTTCAGGGTGAGTTGAGCTGGTATTGGCCATCATCTATTGTTGGTCATTTTGTGCAGAAGGAAGTGGTGGCCCTCATTCAGTAGTGGAGCTGCAGGAGGTGCAGATATGATTGGGTCTTATGGGCATGGTTGCTGTTTCCCCTCAGACAAAAACAAAACGAAACAATAACACCAAAAAAAAAAAAAAAAAGATAAAAACCCAAGAGGACAGAAAATGCAAACTGCATAAAAAAAGGAACAATCTCAAAAAACAAAACAAAAAAAGGCAATGAGAAGAAATATTTAAAGAAATACTTACAAAATGAAAATAGAAAAAGAGAAAAAAACACACCATAATACCTGGGGAAAAGGGAATAAGAGAAAACATCAAAAGTAAAAGAAAATGGAAAAATGAGAAAACTGCAAAAAGTAAAACAAGGGATGGGAAAACCCCAAGGGAAAAAAAAATGGGAACCAGGAAAAGGGATGAGCTAAAAGAAAAAACAAAACAAAACAAAACAAAACAAAACGAAAAGAAAAACCAGGGAAGGGAGAAAGAAAGCAAAAAAATAAAAAGGAAGGAAAAAGTTTTGTAAAAACAAAACTGAGGGGGTGGGGCAGGGTAGCTAGGCTCTTTCAAGGCACACAAACTTGGATGGAATTATTGCCAGTCCAGATGGTGGGTGGAGGTAGGGGATGGCCACACCTCTGTACAGCGAGAGGGTGTAGAGTGTAAGAGTAATAAGGGGAATATAGCACATTTCCAGTGGTCAGCCTTCAGTGTTGTTGCCTGTGCTGTCATTGGTAAACAGAGCCTGTTCTCAGCTCGCTGGGATCAGAACAACGCTTGCAAATATTTAATATGGCCACACCACTTCTAAGTAATTCAGAGTGGCTGTGCCCTAGGTACAGCCAAAAGTCCACAGCTCAGTTTGTCTCCTTATTTGCTGTTTTTCTTTCCAATCCAGAGTGGCTGTGCCCTAGGTACAGCCATAAGTCCACAGCTCAGTTTGTCTCCTTATTTGCTGTTTTTTTTTTCCAATCCTTCAACCATCAGTGCATTTTTCTGTGCAGTCCTTGGTGAGCAGGGCCGATTCCCAGGCTACTGTCCAGATCCTAACACCTCTTGCAAATATTCAAACTGGCTGTGCCATCAGGACAGCTTTGTATGTCTCCCTATTCATGTTCTTCCATCAGATGGTATTCAACTCAGTTCTTTATGCTCCCCTTCAGAGCTCAAGGCTCCAGAATAATCTTCTGTGTCTGTTTCAACTTGTTTTTTGTTTTCTTTGTTGGAAGATGTGTGTAGCTTGTCTGCCTATTGTGCCCATCTTCCTGGAAGTCAGTCAATCTTGTTGATTCTTTCTGTTTTCTATATTCTTTTGTATTTATTTCTGCTTGAATGTTTATTATTTCCTTATAGTGACTATAGACTCCCCCTCCCCCATTAATTGTTGGAGATGTTGGCTTGAGGTGCTGCTTTTCATTCTTTTTTTTTGATTTCTATGTATATTGCTGTAAATTGTCCTCTGAGCACTGCTTTTGCCACAAAAATTTTGGTATGTTGTGTTTGATTCGAGAAAGTTTTAAATTTCCTTTATTACCCATTAGTTTTTAAGCAGGGCATTATTCAATTTCCATATATTTCTTTTTCTTCTTCGGCCCTCCCTTATTTATTTTTAATTTTATAGCATTGTGATCTGAGAAAAAGGTTTTTTTTTTTTGTGATTTGGGTGAAGATTTACAGAGCAAATTCACTTTCCATATAGCAGCTCACATATACTTTGTCTCATGTCATTGACCACAGTTTACTAAATTCTGATAAAATAGACTTTAAGGCAAAAATCAGCTCCCCCCACTTCCTCCCCATAGTTACCTCTTCCCAGTGTCCATCCTTCCATACACTCCTGTCCCCTGAGCTGTCTTCCTGGGCATAAGCAGCCCTTCTTTCTCCCATGATTGTTCTCTCTGAGAAGATGTAGTATTTCAGTGGTTTGAAATATAGAGGCTTGCTTTGTGGCCTATGGTCTATTCTGGAGAATATTCCATGTGTGCTGGAAAAGAGTCTATTATGCTGTTGGGTGAAGTGCAGTGTATACTTCTATGATATGTAGTTGGTTGATTGTGTTGTTTATATCTTCGGTATCTTTGTTCAATTTTTTCCTAGTTCTGTCCTTTGAAAGTGGTATATTAAAGTCTTCTAGTATTTTAAGAGCTGTCTGTTTATTTCTTCAATTCTGTCAAAGTTTGTTTCATGCATTTTGGGCTGTTTCATTGGGTGCATAGATAATTATGATTATATCCTCTTGTCGGATTGACCTTTTAAACAGTATTTGATGCTCTTCCTTGTCTCTTTTGCTGGTTTTTGCCTTAAAGTCTATTTTATCAGAATGTAGTATGTTGTGCCTGCTCTTTTTTTTGGTTGCCGTTTATTTGATAAACGTTTGGCTATCTCTTGATTTTTACCTTAATTTGATCTTTTTTTTTTTTTTTTTTGTATTTATTTATTTATTCTTTTTATTGTGATTTGGGTGGAAATTTACAGAGCAAATACACTTTCCATACAGCAGTTCACTTACACTTTGCCTCATGACAGTGACCACAATTTACCCCAATGCAACAGCTCCCCTCCCACCTCCTCCCGATAGTTACCTCTTCCCTGTGTCCATCCCTCCGTGCACTCCTGCCCCCTGAGCTGTCTCCCTGTGCATAAGCAGCACTTCTTTCTCCCATGATTGTTCTCTCCAAGGAGTGTGTCTACCTTGGGTAAATATTCAACTCATATGCCTGTCTATTGTTTGGCTGGAAGCCACAGGCGTGCATTCAATTCCAGACCTGAAGGGCAGCGAGGGGCCATAGTCTCAGTGGTTCCACCAGGCTCTATCGGGCCAGCAAACCTGGTGTCCCCCCCCTTTTTTTTTTCCCAAATAATTTTGAGTTTTGTTCCACATTGTTCTCCCTCTCTATCCAGGATCTCCTACATAGATCCTCTTCCAAGTGGTTGACAGTAGTAGCCAGGCACCATCTAGTTCTTCTGGTCTCATAGTCGTATAGGCTGCAGATCGGATAGTGTTATCAGTCGCTAGGACTAATTATTTCCATGAATTTTGGTTTTCTTCATTCTTCTTTGCTCTGGACGAGGAGAGACCCATCGTTGCTTCTAGATGGCATCTTGCAAGCTTTTAAGATCCCAGTCGCTACTTGTCACAGTAGGAGGTGGAACAATGTTTTGTGTAGTATGTTATGCCAATTGAGCTTGATGTCCTATGTGACTATGGTCCCAAGCCCTCAGGTTCAACTACTTGATCCCTCTGCGTAACTGGCTGTGACCAACAGTATACACCTGGGAATTCAGATCATACATATAAAGTTATAGGACTATTGTCTGCCAACCCTATACATCTTCTTGGGTATACTCCCCACTTCATAGACATACCTAATAGTTCAGCCTGTCCACCCATCTATCCACCCATATACTCGTGTTTGCCTTCACTGACAACGCCATACTATATGTGCAAAAGGGTTCATCTTTGCTGTCTGTACTTCCCACGTACCTCTCTCTGTCATTTGTGTGTTGATTTGCTTCTCCTTGCATTTTTGTTTTGTTTCAGTTTATCCAGTCAATAGGGTGGGTATGCTACTGTGGTTTAGCAGTACTGGGCTTCTCACCATCTGCCTCCAGATGGATTTTGTAGCGGGTGGGAGGGTGGATGCAAGTTTCTTTTGCTGGTTATATAAAGTAACTGAGGTGAGGTTGGATAGGTGCTGTCAGCATGTGTGGTTGATCCTGTGATGCTGGAGCAGGTGGAGCCACTTGTCCAGTGGGTAGGGTGGCTGGTGTGGCAGATATGGCTGGGTAGGTCACTGGGTTCTGACTTCCAGGGAGAAATAAAAAAAAGAGAAGGAAGAAAAGAAGCAAGTAGGGGAGGGGGAGAGGGAAGAGCTAAGAAGAAAGAAGAAAAAAAAAAAAAAACAGTCATATAATACTGTTGCAAGTGCTAGCCTTCAAACACAGCTGTGTTGGGAATGTAGCATTGACTCTGGAGGAGTGTTCACTGTTGGATATGGAGTGGCATGGGTGGGTGCTACTGAATGCAGAGGTGGTGGAGTGGGCAGGACACTTGTTCTGCAGGATCAAAGAAGAAAGAAGGAGGGAAGGGGAAGGAAAAAAAAAAGAAAAACCAAGGGGGTGAGGAATAGGGAAGAACTGAGAATAAAGAAAAAGAGGTGAAAAAAGAGAAAAAAAAAGTGGCTGAGTACAGGTGCAGGCATTAGCTGCTGAACATGGCTGTAGTGGAAACATGTAGCTCCCTCCATGGGAATTCACACCTCTGTCTGTGAAGGGGCAGTGACAGGCGCTGTTGACCATCTAGGTGGATACCTGTTTGGTGGAATCAGAAAAACAGGGGAGGGGAGGGGCACAAGAAGAGGAAAAGGAAAAGGGAAAAAAAAAAGGGGGGGGAGGAAGCAGAAATAACTGAGGAGAATGAAAGAAAAAAAAAGAAATAAAAGCAGTACAGTTCTGGTGCAATATTGTCTGCCAAACACAGTTTCAGTGGGAACAGTGTTTGCTGGAGCATGCACTGCCAACTAAGGAGGCAATGGGGGCAGATAAAGTGTCTGCTTTTTGGGTTTAAAATAAAAAGTGGGGAAGGAAATAGGGGGAAAAAAATAAAGGGAAGAAGAGAGGGGAGAACTAAGAAGAAAGATTGTGAAAGAAAGAGGGAATAAAAAAGCGGCACAGTGGTGGGTTTTTCTGGCTGCTGGTGGTAAGTGGGGTTTAGGAAGGCCTTGTCTCTGGTCACCAGGAGGTTATGGAGGCTAAGCAGTGGGGAATCACAACTCTTTGGTCACTGGCCACCAATATGAGTGCCGGTGCAGTCTTGGGTGAGTGGAGCTAATTATCTGGTTCCTGCTCTAATTGGAACACTGTTTGCAGTAATTCAGAATAGCCAAGCTGTGCTGGTAGGCAATTCACCGCTTTGTATGCCTCCTTGTTCACTGTTTTTGTTCAGTCTCTTCCTCTTATTGATATTTGATCTACTTTTTCATCCTTTCCTTTGGAGTTCTGAGTTCTAGGATTGTCATCCATATCCATTTCACTTGGTTTCTTGAATCTTTGTTGTATAAGGTCTGGCAGTGTATCTGCCTAGACCACCATCTTGGATCTTCCTCCCAGGGTTCCTTTTTAATAGCAAGGGAAATAGTAAAGATGTCTACTTAGTTCAAGTAGAATAAAAGAAGAGATAACATATCTTCATTTTAGATGATGGCGGAGGAGTGGGTAATTCGATATAGAGGGAAGTTAGAGAATTTTCCCTTCTAGGAAAGCTTTAGGAATATGGTATGTCCATGAATGATTTGGAATAAGTGTAATCCTTTCTGGAAGGAGAATAGGTACTAGATTACCTCTGAGGACTCTTCCAGGGGTTGTGTTACCATCCTACCCATAGCAAAACTGTTCTAGCACCTGACACTGTAATAATTGGTAGGAACTTTGGTGGTTCAGTGGTTAAACCTCTTGGCTGATAATTGCTTGGCTGCTAGCCAAAAGGTCACTGGCCTGCACCTGCAGATGCTTCATGGGAGAAGGACATGGCAGTCTGCTTTTGTAAAGATTATAGCCTTGGAAACCCTATGGGGAAGTTGTACAATGTCCTGTAGGATTGCTGTGAGTTGGAATCAACTCGGCGGCAACGGGTGGGTATCATAATTGATGACAGAGATCTCCCTGAGACCAAAAAAATCAAACTCACTGCCATCCAGTCGATTCTGACCTATAGTGACCCCCACTGGGTTTCTGAGGTGGTAAATCTTTATGGATTACCCAGTCTTCCTTTTGCAGAGTGGCTTTGAACTGCCAGTGTTCTGGTTAGCAGGTGCCTTAGGCACTATGCCTCCAGAGCTCCTTGATCTGCTCAAGGGAAGCTGCCTTATTTCTTTTTGTATTCTGGTTCTAAGTAGTGTGCTCTTTGTGGTTTGTGTTTAATGCTGATTGGTGAATGAAGGAATGATTTTTGCTTAATACCTAAATTTCCTTTGAAATTGACTGCTAAACAAGGATAACTGCTATGATTTTGATGTATATTTTTAGTGTTGTTTATGTATCTGCAAATGAATAAGTACCTTAGTAATTGTAATATGATAAGTAGGGAGCCTATTTGAGATTGTATGGTAGTTTAGATTTAGAATTGATGGATGCAGATATTGGGAATATAGAAACGGATCTCAGCCCCAGAAACACATTTGGAGTTAGAAGCATTAGGATTTGGTAACTAATAGAAAAAGAAGGAGGGATCAAAATGGCCCTGATGTCTGACTTGTGTAACAAGTGACTAGTGGTGATGTGGATACCAGGAGGAGTGGGTTCTGGGAAATAGTGATGGACATACAGAGAAGTCCCCTGCTTTTAGAGGGCATGCATTGCTAGTGGAAGAAGACAGATAGTGGTAAGTGCTTGAGAAGAAGTAAAACTGATGTGGTAGACGATTGGAGCTACATTTAGTTTGGTGATAGGGGTCGCCTTACTTAGAAGATGACACTTGAACTGAGGCAATTGTTGGAAGGAGTTAACTGCGAAGACTTAGGAGAAGAGGATTCTTGGCCCTGAGGTAGGGGTGAACCTGAGTAGGAGAGGTTGACAAAATTATTGGAGCTTTATGTAGCATAAGCTTTATCTGTTGTTGTTATGTGCCATGGAGTCGGCCCCGACTCATAGCTATTCCTCCTTGGGTTTCCGAGGCATTATCACTGTGGAAGTAGATTGCCCCATCTTCCTTCCGAGGAGTGGCTGGTGGGTTTGAACCTCCAGCCTTCTGGTTAGCAGTCAAGTGCCTTAGGCACT
>NW_006921894.1:2015498-2023527 GCF_000298275.1 Orycteropus afer afer | reverse complement strand
TTCCCTTCAAGGCTCAGGGGTCCAAGATTATCTTCTGTGTCTGTGTTAATTGGTTTCCCTTTTCTTTGTTGAAGAGGGTCTGTGCAGTCCTTCTGCCTAGTCCGCCATCTTGCCGGAACTCCACCAGGGAAGATCTTAACAGTTAATTGGACACATGAACAAAGATTTGAAAGAGGTGGTCATCCTCAGGAGATAACAAGGTTAGTTGGTATAACAGTCCAAAAAGACAGTGTTCTATATCCAGTTTTGGTGAGTAGCTGCTGGCCTCTTAAAAGCTTGTGAGTGGCCATTTAAGATGCAACTATACTAGTCTCTCCCCATCTGGTGCCTACGGAATTTGACAGCTAACCAGAAGACTGGTGGTTCAAACCCACCAGCTGCTACTCAGAAGGAAGATTGGACAATCTACTTCCGTAATGATACCGCCTAGGAAACTCAAGGAGGGGTTGCTATGAATCAGATCAGACTCAACGGCAATGAGGATTTTTTTTTTTTTAATCCAGAGCTAAAAAGAGTAAAGAAAATCAAAGACACCTGGAAACAATTAGTCCAAATTACTAATGGACCACATAAAGGTCAGCTTCCACAAGACTGGAAGAACTGGATGGTGCCTGGCTACCACTGCTTACTTCTCTGAAAGGGATTATAATAGAAGGTCCTGGATAGAGTGGGAGAAAAATGTGGAACAAAACAATCATATGTTACTGGTCTGATAGAGACTGGTGGAATACCTGAGACTATGAACCTAGTAACCCCTCAAGCCTGGAACTGAATTTACTCCTGTGGCTCAACTTTCAGCCAAACATTAGGCCACCTAATTAGTAAATAGTAACATCAGGGAGGTATTGCACTCCTTAGAGCAGTCAACCATATGAGATGCCTAGGGATAAAGATCAGAAAGCAGGAAAGGATAGGGAAGAAGGTGGGATGGAAATGGTTAACATAGGGAGGAAGTGGGAAGAGTGCTGTTACAGTGTGGGGATCGCAATCAATGTTATAAAACAAAATGTGTATGAATGTGTATGATTTGAATGGAAAATCAATTTGCTCTGTAAATTTTCACTCAAATCACATTTTTTTTTTTAATATGTGGCCATTGGGGCAACAGTTTGCTAGGCAGAGGCAAGGGCAAAGGGCCAAGATGAGGTACATGTTTGTTGTGTTTTGGGACAGCAGTGGGCTCAGTATGGCTGAAATGGAACGATCAAGGAAAAAGTGTAGTAAGATGAGGTGATAGATCATGTAGTCCCACTATAAATGATACGGGGGTTTGAGCTAAGGAGTGATGATACTTGACTTCTTAAAAGAATGACAGTGTTTCATGTGTGGAAAATAGACTATGGAAGGAAGAGTGGAGGTATGGAGACCAATTAGAGATCTACTACAGTAGTTGTCTAGTGTCCTGCAGGAGACACTAGAAGCTTGAAGTGGGAAGATTTTTGGCCTAAGCAACTAGGGAATCCAAACCAAAAACCAAACTCACTGCCATTGAACCAATTCTGACTCATAGCGACCCTCTTTGGGTTTCCCAGGCAGTAATCTTTATGGAAGTTGATTGCCTAGTCTTCCTTCCGCAGAGTGGCTGGTGGGTTTGAACTGCCATCCTTCTGGTTAGCAGTCAGATGCCTTAGGCACTAGGCTACCAGAGCTCCTTAAACTAGGGAATGGAGTTGCTAATTTTCTGTGATGGGGAGGACTGCAGAGTAGTCTTGTCTTGAGGGCTTTAGAATGGGGTAGAATCAGGATACAGATTTAGACATCTTAAGTTTTAGGTACTGCAGTACAGTAAATTTTGCTTAATATGGCCCTCCTAGCTTTTGTCCTCCATTTTGTGATATATTTTAAATCCTAATCTCTATGCCTGTTTAGGGTGGAATGTATCTTGAATCCCACCTTGCTGGAGGGTATGACTCAAGTCACCACCCTTAGTTTCTTAGAAGGGTATATATGTGAATGTTCTGGGAAAATTTACACTCTTGCTCCAGTCCTGCATTTGGTTTGATTTCATCTCACCCCTAGTCTTGAGACAGCAGTCAATACAGTTGATAAATGGAAAAGGCAAAAATGGTAAATGTGATGTACATGACTAAGCCTGGAAAACGCCGGCATAGATTCTATATATGGGTGGAGAACCTTGCCAGTGTATTCTTAATAAGGAGCTTCGGTGGTGCTGTGGTTAGAGGTTCAAACTCACCAGCCATTCCATGAGAGAATGATGTGGCAATCTGCTTCCCTTAAGATTACCTTCAGCCTTGGATACCCAATGGGACAGTTCTACTCTGTCCTATAGGATCGTTATGAGTCAGAATCCACTCGATGGCAGGGGGCAGGATTCAGAGATATCCCTCAAAGTTTTTTTCCCCTAAGATTTTAAAATTTTCTAGTATTTATGAGACTAGTGGTCTTAATCATTTGAAAAAGTTTTATAGTAACATTTAATTTACAGAAGTATTTTTGTAATTGCAGTGAGATGGAAGATTTTCGAGGTATAGCAGAGGAGTCATTTCCAAGCTTTTCAACCAGTTCCTTACTTGGTAATAGTGGCATTTTGGAAAATGTCACTCTTTCTTCAAATCTTGGCTTACCTGTTGCTGTTTCCACACTTGTTAGAAATAGAGCCAGTACTGATAACAGGTAAGATTTGTTTGAACAGGTATGTGTTTTTTATTTTTATAAAACCTATGATATACTGATACTTACATAAAATTTCTTAGTCATGCTTGAGCTTTTTGCTTTATATATGAGGGATTATCTAAATTTAATATCTCATTATCTTATTGGGTAGATGAGTGAGTTTGGGTTTGAACATCAATGTTCATTGTTTTTTTTTTCTGTCCATAGTGTTTTAGACTTTTATTATTTCAGTTGATAATATAATTAGTTGCTGGTAATATAAACCACTTTTGGTTAGCTAAATTCAAATGATAGGGTTTAAGAGTACTTCAGAAGATGAAGAGCAGTAATATGGAGCTGTGGCAAAAAGGGACAGGGAGCAATCAAGACTGAGGTCTGTCTTTCCACTTCCCTCTGTGTAAGCGTTTAATTTTCTCCTCTCTTTCTATACATTGGATTTATCTGCTTTTCTATTCAGTGTTGTAGAATATGGCAACATACAATTCCCAAAAGGTATATTGTTTGTTGTTATGTGCCATCGAGTCAGACCTGACTCATAGCGACTCCTTCTTGGTTTCCAAGGCGGTATCACTACAGAAGTAGATTGCCCAACCTTCCTTCTGAGGAGTAGCCAAAAAGTATATATGTATTATATTTCCAGCTATACAAGGAAACTAATAAACTGTCTCTTAAAACTGCATTATTTATTGGTATAGCTTCGATTCGGCATCTATCTGAAGTCCAGTTACCTATGGCTAGATCCAGGTTCACCTCTTCATACTTGATTGATTTTCTTTCTCTTCAGTCTATTGTGTACTTCTGAAATAACTTAGCTCTTAACTTTGTAACAATTTTTAATTCCCTAGTCAAGTTTTTCTTTTTTAAGAGAAGTAAACCAGCTTTTGTACCTTTTTTCATTCTTTCCATTTTAATAACCAGATAGCTGTTTAGTTAAATATGTCTCATTTTCTATCTCCAAATGTGATGTTGCATCCTTGTATAATGTGTAAATTTTGCCCATGCTTAAATATCTACACACTTTCTCAACCTAGTTTCAACCTAAACATTTATCTTAGGGATAAAGAGGTTAGATTAGTTATCCAAAAACTCTTTTAAAGCTGAAAAGATTTCTGTAAGTGTATTGTTTAATACATATAAACACTTAATTGCTGATACAGAGATTTTCTGTGTTTTACACATAGAATGATGGTTTTGAACACCACGGGCCCTATTTATTTTCACCCTAGGTGGTTGATTTTAGTATCATGCGGTGCTGCATCATGGTGAACTTTAAATATGGATAATTTAATGCTTAACAATTGAAACGATTTTTTTTTTTGTGTGTGTATAGGTGTTCTGATATCCAGGCATCTTACTTAGTAGAAGGGGGATTTTCAGTTCCATCAGAAACATCTCACAGTAGGCAGAGTGATGCTGAACCAAAACGGAAGTTACAGCTTAGTTTCCATGATGATGAGTAAGTTCGTATCTTAATTTTACATTATGTTAAAGTAAGTCTCACTCAGTATTGTGGAACATGAAAGTATGATTGTCTCTTTATGTCTAAGAACCTGTCACCGTTTTTTAAATATTACTGTAATCACAAACTTTTTTTTACTAAGTTTTATTTTTTTTATTATTGTTGAGAATATACAACAAAACATATACTAATTCAACAATTTCTACATGTACAACTTAGTGACATTCTTTGAGTTGTGCAACCATTCTCACCCTCCTTTTGTGCATTGCTCTTCCCCATTAACATAGATTAACTAAGGTTAATCACAGACATCTTTAATCTTTAAAAATATTTTTTCTGAATCTGAAAGTAATGTATATTTATTTAAAAATGTAGAAAATACAGAAAATTGTAAGGAAAACTAAAAAAATCTATCATTTTACAATTAGAGAATAGCCATTGATTACATTTTTGTTGATTGTCTTCTAGACTATTTTCTATGTTTATATTCCCGTGATATGTGTGTGTTTATGTTTTTTTAAACAAAAACTGACTGAAACTGCACATGCTGTTTTTAACTTTTAAAAATTAATCTTTTGTACTCATCTTTCAATTTCAATTAATATAGATTTGTATAATAATTCAATTAAATCTGTTGGACATTTAGCTTATTAGTTTTGCTATTATATAATGAAGTTATTTATTTATACTTACATTTTGGACACCTGGGAGATTATTAAGATAAATTTCTAGAACTGAAATTGCTAAGTTAAGAATATTTACTTTTTTTTTTTAAATTTGTGATTTGAGTGAAAATTTACAGAGCAAAATTATTTTCCATTCAGCAGTCCATGCACATTCTGTTTCATGATATTGATTGCAATCCCCATAATGTAACAGCTGTCTTCCTACTTCTTCCCTGTGGTTAACTTTTCCCTGTGTCTTTTTATACTTTTTCTGCCGTCTAAGTTATTTCCCTGCTTAGATGTTGCCTTTTCTGATCTCCCATGGTTAATTGTTCTAAGGAGTGTGCCTACCTGGTGTAATTTTTCACTTTGTCAGCTTGTCTTGTTTGGCTGGAAGCCACAAGTGAGTTCAGTTCCAGCCCTGAAGGGTGACTAGGAGCCATAGTTTCAGAGGTTTCACCAGTCTCTCTCAGATGAGTAATCCTGATCTCTCTCTCTTTTTTTTTTTTTTTATGATTTTTGAGTTTTCATCTACATTTTTTTCCCATTCTATCCAGGATCTCATATTTTGATGTCTTTTTGACTGGTTGACAGTGGTAGCTGGGTACCATCTAGTTTTGATCTCAGAGTCACATAGGCTGAAGTTCCCATGTTCAACTAGTTCCTTAGACGAATTGTTTCCGTGCGTCTTGGATTTTCTTCATTCTTCTCTGATCCAGGAGAGACCAATTGGCTGCTTGCCAGCTTTTAAGACCAGTGTCTCTACTCATCAAAGTAGGATGTAGAACAGTGTTCTTGTGTAGTGTCTAATGTCAGTTGATACTAATATCCCCCCCATAGCCATGGTGCCAAGCCCATGTGACTCCCTCCTTCAAGGTGTTTGGCTGTAGTTAAAAAGTTATCATAACTCTACCTTCTGTTTGGGCTATTATATATATGGACTTCCTTTCAGCACATACAAGTAAGTATGTAGAAATACCTTATGCCAAAATAACACGGTCATGGGTACTTTCCCTTTTGCCTACCCATACCTGATCATTTAGCCCTGTCTACCTATGTGTCCACCCGTAGAATAATGTTTGTAATGCAATTATGTATATATAAAAGTGTTTACTGTAGCTCTTGTATACCACTCCGTGTCTTTCTTTTCCTTTGTAATATTGTGCTGGCCACCTGCTTTTGCTATATTGCCTCTCTCTTTACCTAGTCTCTTACTAGCTAGCATTTTCCTCCCCTTTCTTCCCTAGTAAACAACAAAGGAAGTTTCCTTCCACGTGTAAATCATTCCTTAAGTTTTTGCAACACCGAATTCATACAATATTTGTCCTTTTGTGATTGACTTATTTCACTCAGCATAATGTCCTCCAAGTTCATCCATGTTATGAGGTGTTTTGGAGATTCTACATTTTTCTTTAGGGTTGTGTAGTATTCCACTGGGTGTATGTGTCATAGTTTGGTTATTCTTCCATTGATGGACACTTAGGTTGTTTCCATCTCTTTGCTATTGTGAATAGTGCTGTGACGAATGTGGGTGTGCATATATCTATTTGTGTCCTGGCTCTTACTTCTTTAGGATACATACCTAGTAATGATATTATTGCTGGATCAAATGGTATTTCTGTTTCCAATTTTTTAAGGAATTGCTATATTGATTTCCACAGTGGTTCTATCATTTTACAGTCCCACCAGCAGTGTATGAGAATCCTAATCTCTCCACATCCTTGCCAGCATTTATTTTCTGTCTTGTTGAACTTTGTTATTAATGCTGGGGTAAGATGGTATCTCCTTGTTTTCATTTGCATCTCTCTAATGGCTAATGATCATGAACATTTCTTCATTTGTTTGTTGGCTGCCTGAATATCTTCTTTGGTAAAGTGTGTCTATTCATGTATTCTGCTCATATTTTAATTGGATTGTTTGTTTTTTTGATGGTGAGGTGTTGGAGTTTTCTATAAATTTTAGAAAATAAGTGCCTTCTTGTCAGATATGTTCTTGCCACATATTTTTTTCGCACTCTGTAGGTTCTCTTTTTACTCTTTGAAGAAGTCTTTTGATGCACATAAGAATTTAATTTTCAGAAGGTCCCAGTCATCTAGTTTATTTCCTGCTGATGCTACTTTGTGTAGACTGGATTGGTTAGTTGTCTTGGAGACATTGTAATGTAGTATTTATATTTACTGGGTGATTAGATGTTGGTGTGGTTTGACCAAGATTTTTTAATTTTGTTTTGATATATCTATGTGAGCAGGGCTACTGTTCTCCTTTATTCACTAGTTGGCAGCACTTAGGCACTCACTACCTGTCTCCTAGAGGGTGTGATAGAAAATGAGAGTATGTGTACAGATCTTTGTTAGCTGTTCATGAGGAATTCACCACTTGTCTCCTGGTGGGTGTGATAGAGAATGAGAATGTGTGTACAGATCTCTCTTAGCTGATCATAAAGAGCAGTTGAGGGTGACTTGGGCTGGTATTGGCTGCCATCTTTCGTTCATCAGTTGGTGCAGAAGAAACTGGTGACACCTCACCCAGGAAGTGTAGGTATTGTTGGCTCATGAGGGCATAGGTGCTGTCACTCAAAATAAAAAAAATGTCTTGTTGAACTTTGTTATTAGTAAATTATTAATATTTTTTATAAATAAAAAACCCACCAAAAATATAAAAACAAGAGAACAAAAGTCACAAACCACATAAACACACTACAGCAATAACCAAAAAAAAAAAAGGCAATAAATGAAAAAAAGGAAGAGAAAGAGAACAAAACTTCATAATACCTAAAGAAGGGGGGAGGTGCTCTGGTAGCGTAGTGCCTAAGTTACTTGACTACTAACCAGAAGGCTGGCAGTTCAAACCCACCAGCCACTCCTCATAAGGAAGATTGGGCAATCTACTTCTGTAGTGATAATGCCTCGGAAACCCGAGGGGTCACTATGAGTCGGGTCCGACTCGACAGCATGAAACAACAACAACAAGGAAGGGGGAATAAGAAAAAAGAACAAGAGAAAAAGAATAACAAAGAAAATATGAGAAAACTGCAAAAAGAAAACAAGGGGTGGGAAGAACCAAAAGAGGAAAAGGAATAGAAGGGAACCAGGAAAAGAGAAATGACAAAGAAAACAAAAACACAAAACAAGAACCTGGGAAGGTGTTCTGGTTACCTAGTGCCACTCTGACGGAACAAATGGGACGGCCTTAATAAATAGGAGTTTATTCTTACAATTTGGAGGCTTTAAGTCCAAGTTCAAAGTGCCAGGCTCTAGGGGCTGGGTGAAAG
>NW_006921894.1:2014286-2015168 GCF_000298275.1 Orycteropus afer afer | reverse complement strand
GTAGCTACTCAGCTGCTCACAGTAGATTCCACCATGGAGTTGATTACCAGTCTCATCATGGGGAATACTACATTCACTTAACCAGGCCTGCCCAAGTTGACACAAAAACTTAACTACCAGAAAAGGGAAAGAGGAAGAAAGAAAAAGAGAGGGAGGGAGGGGAGGAAGAAAGAAAAAGAGAGGGAGGGGAGGAAGGAAGGAAGGAGGGAAGGAAGGGAAGGAAGGGAAGGAGGGAAGGAGAGAGATAAAAAAGAATAAAAACAAACAAAA
This sequence comes from Orycteropus afer afer, assembly GCF_000298275.1. Taxonomy (NCBI): domain Eukaryota; kingdom Metazoa; phylum Chordata; class Mammalia; order Tubulidentata; family Orycteropodidae; genus Orycteropus; species Orycteropus afer. The sequence continues at coordinate 2,014,898 of NW_006921894.1, read as the reverse complement.
ACAGAACTGAGAGAACGTGGCAGGGCACTCATGCTCTGTCATAGCACACAGACAGATGGAATTCCTGCTGGTCCAGAAGGTCGGTGGAAGTACGGGATGGCTACACCTCCATTTACCAAGTGTGTGGCGTATAAGAGTAGCAAAGGGATTACCACGCCTTTCTAGTTGTCAGCTTCCAATGCAATTGCCTGTGCTGTCATTGGCAAGTAGAGCTTCTTCTTAAGTTGCTGCCTGGGTCTGAACGCTGCTTGCAAGTATTCAAATTGGCCATGCTATCGGACAGTCACCAGTCTGCAGCTCTGTTCTTATACTCTATTTTCATTCAAGTTCTTCTACTAGTTGGTATTTAATCTACTTCTTTATCATTCCATTCAAAGCTCAGGGTTCCAGGATTATCTTCTGTATCTGTTTCAGTTGGTTTCACATTTCTCTTTTTTTTTTTTAATTGTGATCTGGGTAAAGATTTACAGAGCAAATTCACTCTCCATACAGCAGTTTACATATATTTTGTCTCATGTCATTGACCACTGTTTACCACAATGCAACAGCTCCCCTCCCACTTCCTCCCCATAGTTACCACTTCCCAGTGTCCTTCCCTCCATACTCTCCTGC
>NW_006921894.1:2012134-2013016 GCF_000298275.1 Orycteropus afer afer | reverse complement strand
ATATATCTGTTCTTGTCATGGCTCTCACTTCTTTAGGGTATATACCTAGTAATGGGATGGCTGGGTCAAATGGTATTTCTAATTCCAACTTTCACATTTCTTTTTGCAGAAGATCTGTGTAGCTTGTCTGCCTTTTCTGCCATCTTGCCTGAAGTCAGGGGTTAATTTTTTTATATGGTGTAAAGGAGGAGTCCCCCCCCCCCCACCTCCTCATGTGGCTATCCAGGTGTTTCAATGCCATTTGTTGAAAAGACTATTCTTTTCCCCAATGGATTGTTTTGGCACCTTTGTTAGAAATCAGTTGGCCATAGATAGAAAGGTTTACTTCTGTACTCTCAGTTCTGTTCTCCTGATTTATGTCTGCCTTTATGCCAGTACCACAATGCCTTGATTGTGGAAGCTTTATAGTAATACTAGCACTGGTTAGTGTTATTCCTCTATCTTTGCTCTTCTTTTTCAGGATTGCTTTGGCTGGTCATGGTTGTTTGTATTTCCATATGAATTTTGGTAACATTTTGCCTATTTCTGCAAAACGGCCACCTGGGATTTTGATAGGGATTGCATTAAATCTGTAGATTAGTTTGTGGAGTATTGTCATCTTAACAATATTAAGTCTTCCAGTCTACAAACTTGGGAGGTCTTTACATTTTTTTTAGGTGTCTTTAGTATCTTTAAGTAATAATTTTTTTTATTATTATTGTGTTAAATATATAGGTAACAGGACACTTACCATTTTGGTAGTCTTCACAGTGATTTTCAAAAGTAAAAGTAATTTTCAGAGCACATATGTGGTGTAGTAAATTACTTAGTGTGGCTTTTCTACCCATAAGTCTTTGTAAACTCCAAGGTGGGATTTTCTGTGAGCAACTGAGGAGCTCCTGA